>NC_053428.1:56790735-56916575 GCF_007990345.1 Gossypium hirsutum
ATAGGAAAGTAACGAAACAATCATACGGACAGTATGTTAAGAGATATTCAGGTTCTTGTGAGACAGGCCAGAACGGTTTCTGGATTTCCTGTTCCGACTTTGGAAATTAATTACAAATTAACCAGAGACAATTAGGAGTCAAGCCATATATGTATAGATTCCTCTCTGAGTCTAGTTTCTATAGAAACAAACGGCATCAGTATTGAAGCCCTGTACAGGGAGATATCCAAGTCGTAATGCGCAAAGGTCAGTGTAGTCGATCCCTGTAACATGGGAGACTTTGACTAATAAACTGTACTAATTTGCCCAACCAAAAATTCTAGAAAAAAATATGTAGATGGGCATATGAGTCTAGTTTCAGGGAAAATTTACGGAACTGGATTCCGAGTTTCTGAACTCAAGATATGATTTTTAAACCGACTAGTACGCAGATTGGCAGTGTCTGGGAAATTATTTTTTTAAAGTCTGTGAACACCTCGTGTTCGACTCCGGTGTCGGTCTCGGGTTCGGGGTGTTACACTTTACCTGAGTTCGCCTACAACAGTAGTTTTTAATCTAGCATCTAGATGGCACCTTATGAGGCTCTATATGGTCGTAAGTTTCGTACTCTGCTGTGTTGAACTGAGTTGGGTGAATGACAGGTTTTGGGTCCGAAGTTGGTTTCTGAGCTGAGGACAAAGTTAGATTAATTCAGGATTGTTTTAAGGCAACTTCTGATAGATAGAAGTCCTATGCGGATCTGAAAAGGAGGGATATTATAACGCCCCAAAAATTTAGGTATTTATTTTTGTATGTTTGTTGCATAAATGTATGCTTGCTTCTGTAACATCCCTAACTCGAATCCGTTGCCGGATTAAGATTACGAGGCATTAACGAAAAAAAACACATTTCCAAACAAGCACACATTTATACAAGTCATATTGATATATATATATAACATAAATTCAATTAAAATAATAAGCATGATTTTATTAATCATAATATGATATACAAATCATATTAAAATATAAGTCAGTAATGAACCTCAACCAAAAAACCTCGAACAACCATATTTATTCACTAAACTAAATTCATATATTCAACATTATATTTATAGACTTATATATATCAAACCGAAGCATTATATACTTAATTACATAAGTGCAAAAGCCAAGCCACCAATCAACATTTTTATTACCTAAATTCACATTCCATTGAATGTACTTTCCAACCAAATTATACTACTCAAATAAACTAATCAGAATTTTAAAATAATATACCATTAGAGATCGATACAAAAACCATATTTATCTTTTTCTTATTCGGATAACAAAATTTACCTATATAAATATATACCTTAAGATGAGTTATATATATATATAAAATCCATTCATCATGTGCATAAAATTTATATAAAGAAATACCGAGTCACAAGTTGTCATATATTCAAAACATATATTTTACAAGTAACCAATGAATTTATATAACTAAACCCGTAAAAATATCGTCCATATTATAAGCACATATATATATAAATATATATATCATATGTTATCATGAAACATGGTTGAGTCAATTAAATACATCTATGAATATGCATATATGTATATCATAGCCGATTTTTCATCCAAAAATATATATATGCCCGTAATCATCAACCAACTCCAAAGCATATTTCACATGAAAATAATAATCGAATACCATAATTAACATGACCAATTGTACAAACATCCATTAGCATTATAATCAACCACATTTCACAAGTATAAATATGTATACCGAACTAATATCCAAACATATATTCATTATCTCATTTCAACAATTAACTGAATGTACTTGTCAACCAAATGGAATTATTATTATTATTATTACAAGTTATAGCCAAATCATTTTAATCTAGAGTAACATAGCAAATATAGTTCATACTTATAGGTATACTATAGCCGAATCTTTCAAAACATATCCAAATTACTAATCAACTTCAATGCACCACAAAACACATATCACAAATATTATTCATCCATAGCATAAGATACCATAGCCAAAATAAACTCAAAACATAAGCAAACATAACCGAAATTAACATGGAAATTAAGCCATTTTCGCATGGCTCAAATTATACAAAACCAAAATACAACATTTCAAAACACATTCCAGCCTATACATGCCATAATTCGAGTTTGATTATTTAAATACGAAGCGTAGATAGTGTGATAGACTTTGCTGATGATCCCCGAGCTTGTAACTTGAATCCAAAATCTATAAAATAGAAACACACATAAAAACATAGAGTAAGCTTTTGAAGCTTAGTAAGTCATAAGCAAATAAACAACTCGATAACATTATCAACCGAATTAAACCAAGACAACTTATAATATTATAACACATTTAAATCCAAACATATAAAGTTCATAATAATATATATACATTCATTCTTAAATATCACTTTGGCCGAATGCTCATGTAACTAAAATATCATTTTACCATTTTACTTTTACAACCAAATAATCATCACAAACCTAGTTCACATACCATAAACACATAAGCTCATGTATCACAATATAGTTTCATATACACATACTAATCATATGACCGAATATATCTCATCATATATACACAAATATAAGGACTATTCATAACATACTTACTACTCATTCACAAAGCCAAATATAAATATCACATACACATATTTGCTTTATTTGCATTTTTCAAGATTTGTAACAAATAGCCACGGTGTTTACTGACCTTACCTTAAGTAGGTAACAAGTTAATTCATACCTGGCATATAGCTTGTTTTACACATTCGAACTCAAATTACCTTTGCCCGATGAACCATTCAAAATTGGGTAGGACACTTGGATAATCACACATATATCGTACATTGCCAACGTCCCAGACGTGGTCTTACATGTAATCACATATCGGTACCACTGTCCCAGACAGGGTCTTTCTCACACACATATATCGGAATCACATATCGATGCCATGGTCTTACTCGCACACATAAATTGGAATCCTATGTCATGACATATGTATCCTAACTATTCCTAAGTTTCATACGGGGCTTTCGGATGTTGTAACTCGGTCGAAACGAGTTCAGAAATGTAGTAGTCAATTCAGCCATAACAAATATAAATTCATACATTTCATAACAGTATATATATCTAGCATTTAACTACAATTAAACATGTCTATTTGCTTATAAACTTACCTCGGACGATATAAAACGGAACGGAGCGGCTAGTCAACAACATTCGTTTTTCCTCGATCCAAATTCGATTTCTTTAGTTCTTGATCTAGACATATTCAAATTAAGCTCATTCAAACATATTTTCATTCAATTTAGTCAAAAACACATAAATGGACAAATTATCATTTTACCCTTGACATTTACAATTTTTACAATTTAGTCCCTATTGCACAAAACACAAAATACACAAAATTTCTCCATACCCAAGCTAGGTCGAATATTACCCATAACCATACAAACCCATATAATTCATTTATTTCATATTTTAGTCCCTCAAATTATTATTTTTTTAATTTAGTCCTAATTACTCAAAATCATCAAAAACTCTAATACAAAACATGTTAATCTAAAACAAATCTTTCATATTTCATCATCAAACAACAAAAATCACAAGTCCTCATCAATGGAATTACTCAAAATATTTATCAAAATAAAAAATTCAAGGATGGGTTTTGTAGTACTCGAAGCAACGATCTCAAAAACGTAGAAATTATCAAAAATCGAACAAAAAATGAACTTGATTGATCTTGAAAGGATGGCTGAACCTAGCTCTTTTTTTTCTTATTTGTTGTTTCGATGGTGAACAAATTAATATAACATGTATTTTAGCTTATGCTTTATTATGATATATATTAACATTTTAATTAATTACTATTATATCCTTTCTAATTAAATTAAAATCATTATATTCCTTACCCATTACCGTCCACATACATTAGTAATGGCATAATTTTAAGGCTTCAACTTAAAAAGCCACTAACAATTCAACCCTTTTTAGAAATAACCCCTAAATTTTCATTTTACGCGATTAAGTCATTTTATTTAATCGAATACCTAAACGACAAATTTAAATCACAAAAATTTCACAGATATAAATTCACACAAAATAAACATAGAAAATAATTTTTAAATATTTTTTTGACTTATATTCGTGGTCCTGAAACCATCATTTCGATTAGGGTCTAAATTGGGCTGTTACAGCTTCAGCGGTTGAGTGTTCTGGGGAATGTTAGAAAGGTCCTGAGTTCAAGCTTTAGCTTGAAATAATTTTTTATTTTGGCTTGAGTAAACCCTGTCTCCTGTTAGTGAGTTTCTTAAATAAATGTTGTTAGGATGTATCATGAAATGCCTGACGGTCTAGAGGATAAAGGCGTGTGGAGTGTTTTAGGGGGTCTGGGGTTCGAGGCTTGGTAACGCAAGAGGAGCTTTTTATTTTGCTGTTAACATTGGGGAGGTGTTGTTGTTTGACTGAAACTGAATGCTTGTGTAGTGGAGGAAGTTATTGTTGAATTATAGGTGTGTATTGGAGGGAATTTTGACTGGTTGGGATATGGTTAGGTGGGACGTGTTTGAGAAATCTTAGGAGTGATATGGGGAGAGAAATTAGGAGAGTTTGAAGGGAGTGAGGAGGGTGTGCATTTGAGGACTCTACCTCAGTGCAATTTCGGCTTTGTGCTATTGACTGAGGGTGGTTTTCAGTTCTATTCTTTCCTAAGACTAATATTGCATTTTGGGACATTCTCTTGATTTTGAATGACTTTTTCTCTCTTTTTGGGGCTGAGCTCTGCATTCGATTTTTCTTGTGTGGCTGTTCTTTACCAATGCCGATTAGATAACTTTCTTGCTTTTCTCAATTGGTAACATTTTTCTTCTCCTTTCTCTTAAGCCTTACCGACTACTCTTCCCCCATTCCCTTCTCACAAACCTTTTTCCCTTCTCACTTTGCTACCTTGGTCGAACACCTCCATCTTTTTGTTTCACTTTTAGTTTTGGCAAGTGATTACGGATCTGTTGGGTTTAGATACACGACTCTTTCTTCCTCTCCCTCAATTGTCTACTTTGGCTGAATATTGGTAAGTGAATCTCTATCTCACTCTTTTCTTTTCCCCTTTTTCAATTCTCCCTTTTCGAACATTATCTCTTTCTCTTTTTCCCTTAACATCGATTATCTCCTTTTCCTGTGTTACTATTGTAGATTAATCTTTGTTCACGTTCTTGTTTGATACGTCTTGGGCCTATAATTCTCTCTGTTATTATTGGTAAGTGTGTATGTAACGCCCCAATTTTCGGGATTTTCGGGATTTCTATGATTTTTAATGAATTTTTAAAATTTCCTGTGTTTTGTCTATTTGGCGTAGGTTAATTATGTTAGTGGGCCTTTAGAAGACCCAAGCTTAAGTTAAAACTCGGAACTTTAGTTAATTTTAGTTCCATAGGAAAAAGGGGTTCTGCTTAATTGGGCTTTTAAGTATTAACTGGGTAAAATAAAACACAAGGAAGCATGTGGTAAGTTGGCATGTGACACCACCTGATGGGCTTTAGAGGTAGCATGTGGATAACCAAGGAGAGCTAAGGTTCGAGTCGCAAGGTAAGCAAATTAGTGATATTAATTTTTATGTACAGAAAAGGTAAGCAATGGAACTGAAATAAAAGACTGTCAGGAGGAGTTTGAGTTGCTCAGGTGATTGAGTAAGGAGGGGATAAGGGAGAAGATTTAGGAGGTGATAAGGGGAGAAGATTTAAGAGCTGATCAAGGAGCAAGAGTTGGTCGGCCAAGGGCCTCTACATAGGAAATTTGGCTAGGTCATTTAGTGTTGGGAATTTCGGCTTTTGGGAAGGGTGGCTGCCAAATTCTTTTTTCTTTTTCCTTTTGATAGAAGCCGAACTTATACCCTACACCTACCGACTCCTCCTCTTCAAGAACAGAATTCTCTCATCTTCTTCTCTTTCTTTCGGTCATTTGTTCCCTTTTTCTTCCCATAGCTAAACTCGGAACCCCTAATTGTGCCGTTTTCTCCATAGCCGAATACTACCTCTCATGTTTTTCCTTTTTCTTCCATATTTTCTTTTCCATAACCGAACCTATACCCTTCTTCCTCTGTCTTATGATAGCCCTAATGTGACCCTAGTCGGAAAGTGGTTTCGGGACCACAAAACCAAGTCATAAAAATAATTAACCGTCATATTTGATGCTTATTATATGTATATATGCATGTGTGAAAATTTCATGTTTGAATTTTGTTAATTGTAAGTGAATTTTATTAAATAGGACTTGTGTGAGAAAATTTAGAAATGTGCTAGGCAAATGTTAAAGTGGCCTATTGATGCATGTTAGAAAATGCTTGTCCTTGCATGTCAAATTACCCAAAACTTTAGGTAGTGGCCGGCCATGCAATGGGTTAAACATATTATAAACATTTTGTGTTAATGTGTTATGTTAAAAATAATAAAATAAAAGGTTGGTAATAAAGTAATGAAAAGGGAGGGGTGATGAAAACAAAGTTGTTTCATCCATGCTCCTCCATTGCCGTGAATTGAAGGAAGAAAGAAGAGGAGGTTCGGTCACTTGGAACTTAAGGGAGGTTAGTCATTTGTGTTAGATTTTCTTTAAACTTTAAGCTTGTTTCTAGTTAATTAGCTAGTTTCTTACATAACCCATGTCAAAATTATGAAAATCTTGGTGATGGTTTGAGCATTCGGTTTTAGTTATTAAAGGATGAGATTGGGTTATGGTTTTTATGTTTTATGAAGAATTGTTGAAGAGAAGGGTTTTAGTTAGTCAAATGATAAATTCTAATGTTCATGAGTACAATGGCCAAACATAGATTTGTCTAATGAATTGAACAAATGCCGTGTGACTGATTGAAATGAATGAGTTGGAGGTTGGATCATATTAAGATTCGGCTTTGCACATAAATATTAAGAGTTTGATATTTTTATGATTTTTGGAAGGTAAATAAGGTTATGCTCAAGTTAAATACAAGATTATGGCTGATTTGTGTTTAGTGAGTTTCGGCCAAGGACTTTACGTGCACTCGGTTCAAGTAGAGTAAACATGACAGGTAGAAAATGGTTGTTAATTGAGATAGTTTAAGGTATTTGTAAGTAGTTTGAATAAATGAACAATAATAATAATAAATCATCTAGTGAATTGGTGTAATTGCCGAATTTGAACTAGAAAGTTATTGAGTAATGTTTGTATGTTAAGTGATAGAATAGAGCGAATGCTTGGAATGTGATATGCATGAATTATAAGTTGGATTAAAGGCTGTTATATTGCCTTATCATTTTCGGGAATGTGCTATGTGAAAGAAATTGAGGGTTGATGTTTAAGTAAGGTAAGTATAGGTATATTCGGCTTGTAGTTTTATAAATGTGATATGAGTATTTTGTGTTGTAAATGAGTAGTAAGTATGTTAAGAATGGTTCTAAAATGTATATGGATACCGTATGATTGTGTTTGATTGAGAAGTAAATTGTTTGATTTAGCTCAAGAGCTTAGAGGATCAAAGTTGGATAAGGGAAAGGAAAAAGTGGTCGAATAGCCGTTGAAATTGTTCGACGACATCCGAGGTAAGTTTTCGAGTAATGAAACTTAGTTTATGATTTGATTAAGTCATGACATATAAGCATAACAAATAAACGGTGATATAATGATTCTACTTAAATTGTATATTGAGGTGATTAGTTTATACCTATGACGGGTAGCCGAATGTGTATAGAGATTATGTTATAAAGCAAATCAAATCATGCTCTTTGTATGTGGCTATTGAGCCGAAAATGGTAATGGTTGATAAGTGTCTTGTGTTTGAATTCTAGTTATGAAAATGAAATATAGATGTGTCATGATTCATTGATATATGTGCTTGATTATTCGGATGATATCCGGGCTAAGTCCCGAAGGCATTTGTGCGAGTTCCTATATCCGGGCTAAGTCCCAAAGGCATTTGTGCTAGTGACTATATCCGGGCGAAGTCCCGAAGGCATTTGTGCGAGTAGTTGCTATACCCGGGCTAAGTCCCGAAGGCATTTGTGCTAGTGACTACATCCGGGCTAAGACCCGAAGGCATTTGTGCGAGTTGCTATATCCGGCTAAATCCCGAAGGTACTTGGGTTTGGAAGTGAGCGATCTTGCTGTAATAATTTCAATTAATACGCTCATAAAATACAAACGATAAGGTATGTTTCGATATGCATCGGAAAGGTTGATTCCTTTCAAATAGTACTCGCTCAATTGATTAACGAGTTTCCGGCCTCTAGTTAGGTTTGATACCCTGTGTATGAATATATTGGTTGAAGCGTGAAGAAATTATGATTTTGAGAATGTGCATATATGAAATTATTCATTTAGTCATATGAACACTATACTTTAGTCGTAAATAATTTCGTTACTCAAAACTTACTAAGCATTAAATGCTTATTCCGTTTCTTTAATTCTCTGTTTTATAGATTTTTGTTCGTCAGCTATCGGACTCGGGATTGTCGAAGTCGAAGTCGTCCACACTATCTAAGCCCTTTTGGTACTCTTTTAGTTAAACGTTGATAATGGCATGTATAGGACTAACCTTTGTTGTTAATCAAGTACCTTTGGTAATGTGTATATATTCGGATAGCCATGCGAAAATGGCTTAAATATTTTGAGCATAGTATTAAAATCATTTTGTATATATATGGTTATTGAGAGGTGTGGAAATGCTTGGCAATGATTAGCCATTGGAATGGTTAATCACGATCATATTTGGTGCTATGTATGTCCAATGGCTAGTTGAATCATGGAAACTATGAAATAGGTGAAATTTACCTTAAAATAGATGCTGACAGCAGCAGTGATGTGAGTTTGAAAATTCACTAAAAATAGTAGGAATGTAATTAAATAATGAATAAATTATGTAATCTAACCTTGATGAGTATATTTTCCTATGGAAGAAGCGAAACAACCATTTGAGCCGTATTTTATGAGATGTTTAAGTTTTTGTGAAACAGGGTCAGAACGGTTACTGGATCCCCTGTTCTGACTTTGGAAATTTACCATAAATTAACCAGAAATAATTAGAAGTCATTCTTTATATGTACAGATTCCTTTTTGAGTCTAGTTTCATTAGAAACAAACGGCATATGTATTGAAGCCCTGTACAGGGAAATATCTAAGTCGTAATACATGAAGGTCAGAGTAGTCGAACCCTGAAACAGGGTAGACTTTAACTAATAAACTGTACTAATTTTCCTTACCAAAAATTCTAGAAAAAAATATTTAGATGGATATATGAGTCTAGTTTCAGGGAAAATTTACGGAATCAGTTTTCGAGTTCTGGAACTCGAGATATGATTTTTAAGGTGACAGTGACGCAGTTAGCCAGCTTGTCTGAAAATTTTAAAATGAACTGTGTAAATAAATGAACTGTGTAAATAAATGAACTGTGTAAATTTTAAAATGACGGGGCGTTACATGTCTCATCCTTTATTTTTTCCATCTTCAATTTTCCTCAATAGCCGAATCTTGTGGTAGCCAAACTTTTCTGCTCTTACTTCTCTAAAAACCGAAACCTACATACCGAAGGTGAAAGAGGCCGAATCTTTGGTTGTTTGAATCTGCTTCTTCTTGTGACTGTGGTGGATTGGAGATAAAAGAATCGTAGATAGGAACATTCTTCTGAGCTGATCGACGTTAGGTAAGTCTTTCGAACAACTGTCATTAGTCTCATTGTTTTTAGAAAGGAAAAGCTGAAACCCTTAGAGGTGGCTAGCGTTATTGGACTAAGGGATTTGCGTTTTTCTGTTGGTTGTGTAAGCGGTAGCGTGGTCAAGGGGATATTCAGCAAAGGGCTTGAGGACTTATTAGGTTGGCTCTCCATGCCTAACCCATATTTTGGCAAAAGGTAAGGAACTCCGAGATTTAAGGCTGTGTTGGCCGAATATGGTAAGGGGTTAAAATACATAGTTGTTTTCGATATATAGATTGACATGTTAGTAATCCAATTGTAGGTAGTTCGTGGGTGGATCTCGCCAACGTACCGTCATAAATCAGGTGTGCAACTGACACCCTCTTATAGACTAGATCGGCAAAAGTCGAAAAGCCAAAATGCCGAAAAGCTGACATTTTAAGAGCATGCGAGTGTGCGAATGCTCGTGAGATTAGTAGTTTGGTGTATATGGTAGATTAAAGTGATAAGACTGTAGAGTGCACGATTCTGTGCATTTCGATGTTTTTGGGCTTAATGGGCAAAAAGCGGGATAGTGGCCCAACGGGCCTAATTCGATAAGAAAAAGCGGTAAGTATTTCTGGTCGTACCTAAATGGCTATGCTATGCATGAGAACCCTAAGAATAAGTTAAATTACTTGAATACCCCTATGTATGGAAATTACTGATATACCCTAGGTGCAAAATTACCATTATACCCCTAGGGTTACTTTTGACTGAAAAGCATGATAATTTAATTCTGTATGATGTATGCCATGATTGTATATCTGCTGCATGGGGACATAGGTTATATTATGGAGGAAGCATCCTGGTGGCTATGCCACAACTATCTGATCTGGTGGCTCTGCCACATATATCTATTCTGGTGGCTTTGCCACAATTATCTGTTCTGGTGACTCTGTCACATTATCTGTTCTGGCAGTCGTGCTGCATATTTTTGTGGCGTGTAGCGGTTGGGTGGGTTGAGTAGTCTCCCCACATGGTGAAAGGTTGGTTTGGGGGTGCATGTGGTTGGATATGGGTTGGGTTTTGCGTAGACATGTAATATCTGTTCTGTTCTGGGCTAAGGCCAACTTATTCTGTTTCTGTGGTTGAGCTGATATAGGCTATGGTTGGGTTAATTTACACACTGAGTTTCCCTAAACTCACCCCTTTATTTTTCATCCACGCAGGTAATCCCTAACCATAGTGGGCTTGGAGCTGTGAGGGATTCGGAGTGGCCACATGTTCTGCAAGTTTGTTCTGGTGAACTGGACATTTATTTTACGTTTAAGGTTTCGTTTTTCTTTTAAATTTGTAATGAGGCCGTTTGATTATTTTTTATGATTTTAATATGTTTTGTTAAAGTAGGTAATACTTATATTTAGCTGTTGGAATTGGATAACTTTAGGACGTGTTTTCAAAAATAGTAATTGGTTTCAAAATAACACGACAAAAAGTAAAGCTTCTACAATGAAAATATTTTCCAAAATTAATCACTTTTCCTAAAAAGGACTTAATCAAATTGGTTTCCTGGAAAAATACATGACGTTAAGATGTGGCAATGGCAGTGTGCATGTCTAGGATTGGATCCGAAGGGAGCTTGGTACTTAAGCAGTCCGATGGACTCACTTCCTCCTTTCTGGTTTCCTACTTGGTGCTCAGCTTCCATTCACCTTAACCTATATTTAAAATTATCTTTTAAAACACTAAGTAAGTTTTTTGAACAACGACCTGAAATATTTTTGAACGCTTTGATGTGACATGTCGGATCCAGCCATAACGTCTAGGCCAGGTTTGGGGTGTTACATTTAGTGGTATCAGAGCCAAGTTGCAACAACTCGGCTGTGGAATGGGTTTACAAAAATAAAGATTTTCGAAAAAACTCAATTTTCAAAATTTAGATCTTTAGAAGGTGGCATTCTAAATCTCTGGCCCAACCCTGTAAGTATTGCTCTGAACTTCTCTGAATACTTTATCGACATATCTGTCTGTACTGAAATCTTACTAGGATAGGATGACACTGAAACCTTAGGAAATTTTGATAAGAGACTGAAACTGTAGCTAGACTTCGATTCTGCGAAAACAAACTTTGAATTACTGTCTGAATCATAAAACATCTGTGATAAGCACTGGAATATTGAATTAATGCATAAAATTCGTAATCAGATAATACGATATGAGTAAAAGAGCTGCTCGTGGAAGAGGCTGTGGACGGGGCCGAGGAAGTGCTCGAGCGAGATCTTCATCTTCGGGACATATGCTGGTTGCGGATGCACCAGTACCACCGTCAACGGAGGTGGAGTCTCATGACCGCGGTGCCGGGGATGATGCCCTTTCACAGGCAATGCTTCGGGTTCTAGAAAGGGTTGCCAGGGCAAGTACGGGCAACAAAATTTGGGGATCCATTTCTGAATGACTTCGGGTTAACGGAGCGGAAATCTTTAAGGGTGTATCTGGTATAGCCCCGAATGTGGCGGAATATTGGTTGGAGGCCACGGAACGAATTATGGACGACTTGGACTGCTCGGTGGAGTAGAAGCTGAAGGGAGCTGTATCGTTGCTGCGGGACGAGGCCTATCAGTGGTGGCTCACTGTGAGAGAAGGGACCCCAGCTGATAGGGTAACTTGAGAACTGTTTAAGACGGCCTTTAAAGGGAAGTACGTTGGGGCAAGTTATGTGGAAGCTCGCAGAAAAGAATTCCTGAATCTGGTGCAATGAGGTAAAATAGTTGTTGAGTACGAGGCCGAGTTTCTGAGGCTGAGCCGGTATGCCGTAGGCATAGTCACTACAGAATATGAGCGTAGTGTACGCTTTGAGGATGGTCTTAGGGATGACCTTAGGGTGTTGATTACTCCGCAGAGGGAGCGGGACTTTGCGGTCTTGGTGGAGAAGGCAAAGATAGCTGAGGAGGTTAAGCGGGCTAAAAAGCAGAATTGGGAGAAGGATCTAAACCGTTTTTAGAGGGATTCAGGGCCCTCAGGTGGTGCTAATAGGAATGTTAAGAGAGCAAGAGTGGAGGAACCAGTTCGAGCAGTGCCGATGAATGTGGTTAGACCACCAATCTGTGGAGACTGTGGTAAGGTACATTTGGGTGAGTGTAGGAAACGTTTCGATGCTTGTTTCTGATGCGGATCTATGGAGCATAGAGTTAAGGACTGTTCTCAGAGAGCTGATCAGGCTCAGGTTGCTGTACAGAGGGTTGCTCAACCCATGAGAGGTGGACCACAACCACCGAGAGGACGTGGGCAAGGTAGGAATAGAAATGGTCGAGGTTGAGGGGCACCTGGCAGGGGTGCCGAAAATGCTAAAGCTCAACAGCCAGCGTTGGTGTATGCAGCTCGTCGTCGAGAGGAGGGTGACACACCTAACGTCATAACGGGTACATTTTTGGTTTCTAGCATGCCGTATACTGCTTTGGTGGATATTGGATCTACTCATTCCTATGTTGTATATGCTATATCTGGGTCGTTGGGTGTGCACTTTGAGAAGATTGTGAGTGGGGTATCTGTGATAAGTCCTTTGGGTCACTTGGTTAGGGTAGACAAACTGTATAGGGATGTACCCTTCGAAACTCAAGGTAGGACTTTCCCTGGAGATCTGATAGAGTTACCATTCGGGGAATTTGACCTCATTCTGGGAATGGACTGGCTTGTTAAGCATAAGGCGACTCTGGATTGTGCAGCTAAGCGAATGGTGTTAAAGATTACGGAAGGTGAGGAGGTTATGGTGATAGGGAACGAAGGGATTATTTCTCTAATGTGGTGTCGGCGTTAAGAGCCGAAAAGTGGATTCAGAAAGGTTGTGAGGCTTATTTGGCATTTGTAAGTCAGTCGAAAGAGGACGGACTGATGGTGGATAAGGTTAGGACCGTAAAAGAGTTCCAAGATGTTTTTCCGGAGGAGCTTCCAAGATTACCTCTGAACTAAGAAGTTGAGTTTGGAATCGACTTATTGCCTGGAATGGCGCTTGTGTCCATTGCACCGTATAGGATGGCACCGAAGGAGTTAGTGGAGTTAAAGGCACAAATTCAGGAGTTGTTGGATAGGGCTTCATTAGGCCAAGTGTGTCTCCTTGGGGAGCACCGGTGCTATTCGTGAAAAAGAAGGATGGTACGATGCGGATGTGCATTGATTATCGCCGGTTGAACAAACTAACGATTAAGAATAAGTATCCACTGCAAAGGATTGACGATCTGTTCGACCAGCTTAGAGGAGCTTCTGTATTTTCCAAGATTGACCTTCGATTTGGATATCATCAGTTAAGGGTCAAGGAGGCAGATATCCATAAGACGGCATTCAGGACTCGGTAGGGTCATTACGAGTTTCTGGTTATGCCATTTGGAATGACGAACACTCCTGCAACGTTTATGGATCTGATGAATCGTGTGTTCCAACCATTCTTGGATCAGTTTGTGTCGTCTTTATTGACGATATCCTGGTATATTCTAAAACGGAAGCGAAGCATGATGAGCATCTTCGTATAGTGCTGCAAGTGTTAAGGGAGAAGGAACTTTATGCGAAGTTTAGCAAGTGTGAATTCTGGTTGAGGCAGGTAACCTTCTTAGGTCATGTTGTCTCTGCCGAGGGGATTAAGGTGGACCGTCGAAAGATTGAAGCGATTTTGGAGTGGAAGTCGTCTAGGTCAGTGTCGAAAATACGGAGTTTTCTAGGATTGGCAGGATACTACAGAAGGTTTGTGGAAGGTTTTTCTGTGATGGAAGCACCTTTGAAAAAACTCATAAGGAAAGGAGTACCGTTTGTATGGACTGAGAAGCAGCAAGAAGCTTTTGAGAAGTTGAAGAAAGTTCTGACCAAAGCACCTGTGTTAATTCAGCCAGAGTCTGGGAAGGATTTTACGGTGTACAGTGATGCATCACATGTAGGTTTGGGCTGCGTGTTGATACAAGAGGGTAAGGTGGTTGCATATGCATCACGACAGCTTAAGCATCACCAGGGGAACTATCCTACTCATGATTTGGAGTTGGCGGCGGTGATATTTGCACTTAAGATTTGGAGACATTACTTGTACGGAGAAAGGTGTATTATATACACAGACCACAAGAGTCTTAAGTATTTATTGACTTAGAAGGAGCTAAACCTTAGGCAAAGGAGATGGATTGAGTTGCTTAAGGATTATGACTGTTCGATCGAGTATCACCCAGGCAAGGCTAATGTGGTAGCCGACTCTCTAAGTCGTAGAACTGTATCTGATTTGAGAGCAATGTTTGCTCGTCTGAGTCTGTATGATGATGGAAGTCTGTTGGCTGAGTTGCAAGTGATACCAACCTGGGTGGAACAGATTAAGGAAAAGCAGTTGAATGATGAGTCTTTGTTCACTCGTTTTCAACAATTTAAGGAAGGGGAACTTCTGAGTTTGGGTTAAATAGCGAAGGAGTTATGTGTTTCCGAGGAAGAATTTGTGTTCCGAAGGACTCTGACTTGAGGCAGGCAATATTGAAGGAAGCTCATGAGGGACTGTGTGCCATGCATCCTGGAGGGAACAAGTTGTATCACGACTTGCGAGAAGTGTACTGGTGGCCTGGACTTAAACGAGAAGTAACGGAGTTTGTAGGAAAATGTATGACATGCCAGCAAGTGAAAGCTGAGCATCAATTACCTTCTGGACTGTTGCAGCCGATGAAGATACCACTTTGGAAGTAGGAGAGGGTAACCATGGACTTTGTGAGTGGGCTGCCCTTGACACCATCGAAGAAAGACTCGGTGTGGGTGGTTGTGGATAGGTTGACCAAATCAGCCCATTTCATACCTGTACGTATTGACTTCTCACTTCAAAGGTTAGCCAAGCTATATGTGGCAGAGATTGTGCGACTTCATGGAGTCCCAGTTTCGATTATCTCTGACCGGGATCCTAGATTCACATCTCGATTTTGGCAAAAGCTGCATGAGGTATTGGGGACGCGATTGAACTTTAGCATGGCTTTCCATCCCCAAACTGATGGTCAGTCAGAAAGGATTATTCAGATTCTGGAGGATATGTTGAGGGGATGCGTAATGGACTTTCAAGGTAGTTGGGAGGATTACTTGCCGTTGGCGGAATTTGCGTACAATAACAGTTACCAGGCAAGTATTCGAATGGCACCGTATGAAGAACTGTATGGACGAAGGTGTCGTACCCCTAGTTGTTGGACTGAACTAGGAGAGCGACAAGTTCTTGGACCAGAGTTGGTAGCTGATACTGAGGATAAGGTCAGAATAATTAGGGATCGGTTAAAAGAAGCTTCTGATAGGCAAAAGTCGTATGCAAATTTGAAGCGGAAGGAGATTGAGTACTCAGGAGGTGATATGGTTTTCTTGAAGGTTTCTCCTTGGAAGAAGATATTAAGGTTTGGTAAGAAGGGAAAGCTGAGTCCGCGGTTCATTGGGCCTTATCGGATTTTGAAGCGAGTAGGCCCAGTAGCTTATCAATTGGAATTGCCTCCAGAGTTAGACAGGATTCATGATGTTTTTCACGTCTCCATGTTAAGGTGTTATCGTTCTGACCCTGCTCATCTCGTGCCAGTTGCAGATATTGAAGTTCAGACCGATTTGACCTTTGAGGAGGAGCCTGTGCAAATATTGGCTCGAGATGTTAAGGTTCTCAGAAGGAAATCTGTCCCTTTAGTGAAAGTGCTTTGGCGTAATCATGGCAGAGAGGAAGCTACGTGGGAGCCAGAAGAGGCGATGCAACAGCAATACCCTCATCTGTTTGAATCAGGTAAAATTTCGAGGACAAAATTTCTTTAAGGAGGGTAGAGTTGTAACGCCCCAATTTTTGGGATTTTCGGGATTTCTGTGATTTTCAATGAATTTTTAAAATTTCTTGTGTTTTGTCTATTTGGCGTAGGTTAATTATGTTAGTGGGCCTCTAGAAGACCCAAGCTTAAGTTTAAACTCGGAACTTTAGTTAATTTTAGTTCCATAGGAAAAAGGGGTTCTGCTTAATTAGGCTTTTAAGTATTAATTGGGTAAAATAAAACACAAGGAAGCCTGTGGTAAGTTGGCATGTGACGCCACTTGGGGGGCTTTAGAGGTGGCGTGTGGATGACCAAGGAGAGCTAAGGTTCGAGTCGCATGGTAAGAAAATTAGTGATATTAATTTTTATGTACAGAAAAGGTAAGCAGTGGAACTGAAATAAAAGACTGTCAGGAGGAGTTTGAGTTGCTCAGGTGATTGAGTAAGGAGGGGATAAGGTAGAAGATTTAGGAGCTGATAAGGGGAGAAGATTTAGGAGCTGATCAAGGAGCAAGAGTTGGTCGGCCAAGGGCCTCTAGCATAGGAAATTCGGCTAGGTCATTTAGTGTTGGGAATTTTGGCTTTTGGGAAGGGTGGCTGCCGAATTCTTTTTTCTTTTTCCTTTTGATAGAAGCCGAACTTATACCCTACACCTGCCGACTCCTCCTCTTCAGAAACCAAATTCTCTCATCTTCTTCTCTTTCTTTCGGTCATTTGTTCCCTTTTTCTTCCCATAGCCGAACTTGGAACCCCTCATTGTGCCGTTTTCTCCATAGCCGAATACTACCTCTCATCTTTTTCCTTCTTCTTCCATCTTTTCTTTTCCATAACCGAACCTATACCCTTCTTCCTCTGTCTCATCCTTTATTTTTTCCGGCTTCAATTTTCCTCAATAGCCGAATCTTGTGGTAGCCGAACTTTTCTACTCTTACTTCTCTAAAAATCGAAACCTACATACAGGAGGTGAAGGAGGCCGAATCTTTGGTTGTTTGAATCTGCTTCTTCTTGTGACTGCGGTGGATTGGAGATAAAAGAATCGTAGATACGAACATTCTTCTGAGCCGATCGACGTTAGGTAAATCTTTCGAACAACTGTCATTAGTCTCATTATTTTTAGAAAGGAAAAGCCGAAACCCTTAGGGGTGGCTAGCGTTATTGGACTAAGGGATTTGCGTTTTTCTATTGGTTGTGTAAGCGGTAGCGTGGTCAAGGGGATATTCAGCAAAGGGTTGAGGACTTATTCGGTTGGCTCTCCATACCTAACCCATATTTTGGCAAAAGGTAAGGAACTCCGGGATCTAACGCTGTGTTGGCCGAATATGGTAAGGGGTTAAAATACATAGTTTTTTTCGATATATAGATTGACATGTTAGTAATCCAATTGTAGACAGTTCGTGGGTGGATCTCGCCAACGTACCGTCATAAATCAGGTGTGTAACTAACACCCTCTTATAGACTAGATCGGCAAAAGCTGAAAAGCTGAAATGCCGAAAAGCCAGCATTTTAAGAGCATGCGAGTGTGCGAATGCTCGTGAGATTAGTAGTTTGGTGTATATGGTAGATTAAAGTGATAAGACTGTAGAGTGCACGATTCTGTGCATTTCGATGTTTTTGGGCTTAATGGGCCAAAAACGAGATAGTGGGCCAACGAGCCCAATTCAGTAAGAAAAAGCGGTAAGTGTTTTTGGTCATACGTAAATGGCTATGCTATGCATGAGAACCCTAAGAATAAGTTAAATTACTTGAATACCCCTATGTATGGAAATTACTGATATACCCTAGGTGTAAAATTACCATTATACCCCTAGGGTTACTTTTGACTGAAAAGCATGATAATTTAATTCTGTATGATGTATGCCATGATTGTATATTTGCTGCATGGGGACATGGGTTATATTATGGAGGAAGCGTCCCGGTGGCTATGCCACAACTATCTGATCTGGTGGCTCTGCCACATATATCTGTTCTGGGGGCTCTGCCACAATTATCTGTTCTGGTGACTCTGTCACATTATCTGTTCTGGCAGTCGTGCTGCATATTTCTGTGGTGTGTAGCGGTTGGGTGGGTCAAGTAGTCTCCCCACATGGTGAAAGGTTGGTATGGGGGTGCATGTGGTTGGATATGGGTTGGGTTTTGCATAAACATGTAATATAGGTTCTGTTCTGTTATGGGCCTATGGGCTTTATTCTGACTTCTGTTCTGGGCTAAGGCCAACTTATTCTATTTCTGTGGTTGAGCTGATATAGGCTATGGTTGGGTTAATTTACACACAGAGTTTCCCCAAACTCACCCCTTTATTTTTCATCCACGCAGGTAGTCCCCAACCATAGTGGGCTTGGAGCTGTGAGGGATTCGGAGTGGCCACACGTTCTGCAAGTTTGACTCTCTTCCGGTGAACTGGACATTTATTTTACGTTTAAGGTTTTGGTTTTCTTTTAAATTTGTAATAAGGCCACTTGATTATTTTTTATGGTTTTAATATGTTTTGTTAAAGTAGGTAATACTTATATTTAACTGTTGGAATTGGATAACTTTAGGACGTGTTTTCAAAAACAGTAATTGGTTTCAAAATAACACGACAAAAGTAAAGCTTCTGCAATGAAAATATTTTCCAAAATTAATCACTTTTCCTAAAAAGGACTTAATCAAATTGGTTTCCTGGAAATATACATGACGTTAAGGTGTGGCAACGGCGGTGTGCATGTCTAGTATTGGATCCGAAGGGAGCTTGGTACTTAAGCAGTCCGATGGACTCACCTCCTCCTTTCTGGTTTCCTACCTGGTGCTCAGCTTCCATTCACCTTAACCTGCATTTAAAATTATCTTTTAAAACACTAAGTAAGTTTTTTGAACAACGACCTGAAATGTTTTTGAACGCTTTGATGTGACATGTCAGATCTGGCCAAACGTCTAGGCCGGGTTTGGGGTGTTACAGTGTATAATTGATAAGGTGTGGTGCTTCAAGTATAACTCTTTTGAAATGGGGGTGACATTTATGTAGGTAGTAATTGAAGTCGGTTGACATTCTTTCCTAGAAGCCGAAGGTATGATTGCCATGTTTGGGGTAAGAAGTCGGTGATCCTTTTGGAACACCATTAATTCCTTTGATACTTGAGCTAAGTAACTAAGTAGGTTTCATACTGATTTTTCTTCAAGTAAAGGAAGTGTTCGGAACATGGATTAACTTCAATTGCATAAGGTGTGCAATCACACTGCAAAGTTGTTAATCGAAAAAAGCCGGAAAGCAGGTTCATACACACTACACGAGCGTGCGCTCGCTCATGTGGTGAATTGAATGCATAAACACATGCGTTTGACAGTAGAGGCCACCATGAGCAATCTCATGGGCTTAAGTCATTTTGGGCTGCGTTGGACTGAAATGGGCACTGTGGGCCCAGGGGTCGTAGGCCCCGCACTGGCAAACCACACTATTGTGTGGAGATAATTGTGCCGGCTGTGTTTTACACGACTAAGGACATTATTTAGGCTTATTGGGCAACACGAGCGTGTAGGCCCAGATGGGACGTATTATGGGCTTTCGGTGTAACACCCCTTACCCGTATCCGAGGCCGGGCTAAGGTACAAGGTGTTACCAGACAAACATACAAACATTAAACTAAAATACGAGCCATAAAATTTTATTCATATTTCAAAGCGTTCATTCTCTTACACATAGTCCCTTATTTGAGTCTACGGAGCCCAAAACATACTTTAGAAAGGGTTTGGGACTAAACCGAGAACTTATGAAAATCTTGAAAATTTCATGCTTTAAGGCTCCACACGCCCGTGTCCCAAAGTCGTGTTCCATACACGGCTGAGACACATGGTCGTTTCTCTGCTTGTGTGGAATATACCTAGGCTATTTTCCAAGCTTTGGTCAACCTTGATCTCTTACACACTTATACAAAATCAAAAGCATATAACATGGTATTCATTTAATGATTAAACATCCTCAATTAAACCACAAACATAGCATTTGTATGTCATCATACATGTGTCTCTCATACTCATTTTACCTTGTTTATTATAGTACCACTTATACATTTATACCAAGATTATCATCTTACCAAATATCTTCAGCTTAATCATCAAGCATTCATATTTAAAGCTAGATCATATCTTTATAAAATACCACAATTCAGATGCGCAGAATAACATGTTTGCCTGAAACATTTCAATTCAATTCCATACCCAACAAGCATTACATTGAGACTAGTCATATATATATATATACATGTCATGATACATAACATTCTGTTTTTGTTTTCTTATAAACACATATCATTTATTTCATTATATCAATATTTCATATACCATAGTTTCCATGTATTCCACATATATTTATTTTCCTCCTCCTCCTCTTC
This sequence comes from Gossypium hirsutum, assembly GCF_007990345.1. Taxonomy (NCBI): domain Eukaryota; kingdom Viridiplantae; phylum Streptophyta; class Magnoliopsida; order Malvales; family Malvaceae; genus Gossypium; species Gossypium hirsutum. The sequence continues at coordinate 56,811,523 of NC_053428.1, forward strand.
ATTCCACATCCTTTGTGACAGCCCAAAATTGACCCTAGTCGGGAAGTGGTTTCGGGACCGCTAAACCGAGTCATAAAAATAATTAACCGTCATAATTGATGCTCATTATATGTACATGTGCATGTGTGAAAATTTCGTGTTTGAATTTTGTTTAATTGTAGGTGAATTTTAGTAAATAGGACTTATGTGAGAAAATTTTGAAATGTGATAGGTCAAAGCCTAAGGACCTATTAGTGCATGAAAAAAAAGGGGGGACTTGCATGTCAAATTCCCCCCTAAATAGTAGTGGCCGGCCATGACAAGGTGGATAGACAAATTGTGATGGGTAAAACATATTATGAAAAGTTTATGACAACATGTTGTGTTAAGAACAATAAAATATGAGGGGAGTGGGAGGAGAAACCAAAGTTGTTTCATCCTTGCTCCCCCATTTTGCTGAAACTAGAAGGAAAAAAAATGCTTCATCCTCTTTGTTCTTCTTGACCGAAAAATCAAAGGAAGAAGAAAGAGCTCTCTTGCTTTATGTTCGGTTTGGATGAGGATTAAGAAGAGGTAAGTACCTTGAAATTCTTGGAAAATTTTGTATAAAGAAGGTGGTTAGTTCAAGTTCTAATCATTCCATGGCTTAAGTTTTGATTGTTAGGAGGTTTGATAGTTGGCCAAGTAGTTTGAAGCTCTTAGCACATATATTTTTTCTTCTTCTTTCTTGAAGGTTGAAATTTGGGTTGTTATTAAGGAGGTGCCGAATGTGGTCCTTGAAGGGCCTTGAGGAACAATATATGTGGCTTGGGTTATAACATTCGGCCATGGTAGTTTGAGGATTAAGGATTTTATTTCTTGTTAAAATTGGATGAGTCTTAGTGTGTGAAGTGTTTGAACTAACTAAGGATCAAATAGATGCATGGGTACAAAGTAGGAAGAATCGGCTACTATGGTTGACACTAATGCCGAATGTAAAAATGTTATATTAAATAATGTATATGATTTGAGTTAATAATATGAAAAGAATATTTAGATGTATTATAATTGATTAAGTATTAAATCAAAAGTTGCTAAAATTGCCATTTCTTTAGCCGAATATGTGTTTGATCAATGAAGAATTTGTTGAAGAATATAGGTGAACTTGGTAAGAGTATTCGGCTTAGTGTATAAATGATATAAAGATTTTAGAAATTATTTTGGTTAGGTGTATGTATGATTAAGTATATTCGGCAATATACTTAAAGTGAGTACATGATATTATATTATAATTATTGAGCTTAAGTATATGGATATGTGTATATGTGGTCATATAATGACATTTTGGGTTGAAAATTTAATGATATGTGATTGCCGAATGTGATAAATAAATTCATATTATTGGTTTAAATATTGAATACTCCTATTTGTATTCTTTAAGCTCAAGAGCAAAGGGGAACTAAATCCGACAAAGGGAAGGAAAAAGTAATTGAATAGCCATTAAAGTTGTTCGACAACATCCGAGGTAAGTCTTCGAGTAATGACCCTACTTGAATTATATTGAAATGATTAGTCATACTATGACGGATAGCCGAATGTGCATAGAGCCTATGTTATAAAGCCAATTGAAATCATGCTCCTTGTGTGTGGCTATTGAGCCGAAATTGGAAAGGTTAAATAAATGCTTTGTGTTTGAGCCTTAGTAACGAAAATGAAATATGGATGTGTCAGGATTGTTGATATATGTGTGCATGAGCATTTGAATGATATCTGGGCTAAGTCCCGAAGGCAATTGTGCTAGTGATTTTATCCGGGCTAAGACCCGAAGGCATTTGTGCGGGTTGCTATACCCGGGTTAAGACCCGAAGGCAATTGTGCTAGTGATTTTATCCGGACTAAGATCCGAAGGCATTTGTGCGAGTTACTAAATCCGGGCTAAGACCCGAAAGCATTTGTGCTTGTGGTTATATCCGGCTAAATTTCGAAGAAACTTGGGTTCGAAGGTGAGTGTGTTGTGCTGTAATAAATTCAATTAAAACGCTCGAAAAACCCAAATGATAAGGTATGTGTTTGTATGCATCGGAAAAGTCGATTCGTTTTTAATAGTATTTGTTCAATCGACTAACGAACTTTCGACTTTTAGATAGGTTAATACCTTGTGTGTATATGTTGATGAAGTGTGAAGTAAGTATGTGTATGAGAATGTGTATTAATAAAGTGATCCATTTAGCTATGTGAATGTAATACTTTAGTCACAGCCGATTTCATTACTTGAAACTTACTAAGCTTTAAAATGCTTACCCCGTTGCTTTGGCTCTCTGTTTTATAGATTTTGTTCGTCGGATATCGGATTCGGGATCATCGAAGTCGAAGTCATCCACACTATCAAAGCCCTTTTGGTACTCTTTTAGTTGAACTCTGGATATGGCATGTATAGGACTACCCTTTTTGTTGTGGGTCATGGACCCTTTGGACTTGTATAATTTTGGATAGCCATGCGAAAATGGCTTATATATGTTTGAGCATAATGTTATCATCATTTGGTATGGATATGGTTATTGAGAGGTGTGGATATGCTTAACAAGGATTGGCCATGGGAATGGTTAATCACTATCATAATTTGTGCTATTTATGCTAAAAGGGCTAGTTGAATCATGGAGACTATGAAATAGGTAAAGTCTACCTTAAAGGCAGATGCTGGCAGCAGCAGTGATGTAGATTTGGAAAATCACTAAAAATAGTAGGAATGGAATTAAATAGTGAAAAAAATTATGTAACGAACCTTGATGAATCTATTTTCATAGGAAAGTAACGAAACAATCATATGGACAGTATGTTAAGAGATATTCAGGTTCTCGTGAGACAGGGCCAGAACGGTTTCTGGATTTCCTGTTCCGAATTTGGAAATTCATTATATATTAACCAGAGACAATTAGGAGTCATGCCATATATGTATAGATTCCTCTCTGAGTCTAGTTTCTATAGAAACAAACGGCATCAGTATTGAAGCTCTGTGCAGGGAGATATCCAAGTCGTAATACGCAAAGGTCAGTGTAGTCGATCCCTCTAACATGGGAGACTTTGACTAATAAACTGTACTAATTGGACCAATCAAAAATTCTAGAAAAAAATATGTAGATGGGCATATGAGTCTAGCTTCAGGGAAAAATCACGAAACTGATTTTCGAGTTGTGAAACTCAAGATATGATTTTTGAGGTGACAGTGACGCAGTTAGCCAGCTTGCCTAGAAAATTTTAAAATGGATTGTGCAAAGAAGTGACTTAAGTCTGCAAACCCCTCGTGTCCGACTCCGGCGACGGACTCGGGTACGGGGTGTTACATCCTTAATGTATATAGCATTCTTGTAAGTACGATTTCACAATTTACTAATAAATGTTCAATCAAACTGTCCACATGAGTCATAGTCACTTAATTATTTATAATTCGAGCTACAGAGCTCCAAATTAAGATTCGTAAATTTCCCCTGAAACTAAACTCACATATCTTTCCACCGTAAAATTTTCATAATTTTTGGTTTAGCCAATTAGTACAGTTTATTAATTACAATTTCCCCTGTTTCACTTTCTGACAGTTCTGACATCTCTTCACTAAAAAATAATTATCTCACGGTACAGAACTTAGATAATGTTCTTGTTGATTTATCTTGAAAATAGACTCATTATGGATTTTAAAAATATAATTTTTAGCCTCTAATTATTTTTCTCCAAATTTTTGTGATTTTCCAAAATCAGAACAGGGGATCACGTAATCATTCTGAATCAGTCTCACAAAAACATAAATATCTCAAAATATAGAAGCCCTTTGCTTTCTATATTTATTTTATATGAAAATAGACTCATTAAGCTTTAATTTGATATCTCATTCAGTCTCTGATTCAATTTATACTGTTTTTGGTGATTTTTCAAAATCACGTCACTGCTACTGTCCAAAACAGTTTTATTGCTAATTCACTCTTTCACACTTTCTTTGTATTAACCTCATTTTAACATACATATCACAAATCATTTTCACCACATTTCATACATCAAAAGTATAGGCCCATGATCACAAGGTCACCATAAAATCATCCTCATGTATAACTTACTTGTTTATAACCTTACCACATCCTGGTCACTTAATGAACACATCATTCACATAACCAAGTTCCTGCACTTATTCATCACAAAACTCACAAAGCAATACATAGAGAGTCTCCCGTTGAACACTTCGGATCAATCCTCGATACTTGGTGGTTTCAGCACATAGCTCCACCCATCATATAGTTCGGCTCTCTTGTACACATGGTGAACACTTAGTACCACCCATGTGACCTAGCCAGTTTATCTCGTAGCTCTCTTGTCTACATGGTGTCCTTCACTTGGAACCACGCATGCGACCTAGCTACATATATCCCGTAGCTCTCTTGTCTACATGGTGTACACATAGTATCACCCATGCGACCTAGCTACATCATAATGTCTTGTAGCTCTCTTGTACACATGATGTGCACTCAGCACTATACATGTGACCTAGCTACATACCATCTGTATCATCCAATCTTTCCGAAGGTTCAACCGGGATTTCTCTCTCTTTTCCAACAATTTCACCAATCAAGTAATTATCCACAAACATATTTCCAATATTTTTATAAAATATCATAATACAAGTAATAGTGAGGTATTACTTACATATAAACTTACATCTCATTAAATATCAACGCAATAACATTAAATTACACATTGTCTTATTAAAAATCATATGAACTTACAATTTCCCATAATATCCATAATCATAGAAATCACATTTATGTATGATAATTCAATGCACTTCATGTACCATAGACATATTTTTAAATCAATTCATAAACTTGGCACCATAATCATTTAATTTAACATAATTCAATTAATTCACTAAATTTAACTTTCAAATATAAATTACAGCATTATTGTTGTATTATTATCATACCAACTTACATACTTTCAGCACCTCGGAGATCATAGTAAATATATCAATTTTACATTGAAACATGCATAAATTAATGCTTATTATACATATGAACTTACCTTGATATTAAAACGGCCATTTTACCAACTTTCCCAATTTTCGATTTTTCTCTCATTCTAGGTTCAAATCTCATTTTCCGGGATCTAAAACATCATATTTTACTTATTTAATTAATGTACTACTCAAAACAGTCCTTAACTCAAACTTTGGAAAAATTACAATTTTGCCCTAAACTTTTGCATATTTACACTTTTGCCCCTAGGCTCGGGAATTAAACTTCATCCCTTATTCTTATGTTTTATGACATGATGATCACTTTTCCCTTCTATGGCAACATCAAATTCTCACTCTAACATATACTTATGACTATTAGGTATTTTTACCGAGTAAGCCATTTTGCTCGTTTTCACTTAAAACCGAGTAGCACAAGTTGTCTAACATAACTTAAAACCTCATATTGTATCATAAGACACCAGAATACACAATTTTTACCTATGGGTAGTTTTCCAAATATGAACCCTAGGTTGAATTATTGCTAGCATAAGCTAAATCAAGTTACCGGGACTCCAAAAACGTAAAGAACTTGAAAAACGGGGTTAGAACGGACTTACAATTGAGCTTGGAAAGCTTGAAAACCCTATCCATGGAGCCTCCCTTGGTATACACGTCCATGGTGAAGAAGATGAGCAAAATTGGCTTTTAATTTTGTATTTTAATTCATTTTACCCCTAAATGACCAAAATACCCTTACAACTAAACTTTCCCAAAATTCCATCCATGTCCAATTTTTGTACATAACTTAGAAATTGGTCAAATTGCTATTTAAGACCTCCTAATTAATATTTCAAATCAATTTCATACTAGAATCTTCTAGAATGCAAGTTTTGCAACTTATTCAATTTAGTCCCTAACTTCGAATTAAGCACTTTATGCATAGAATTTCTTCACGAAATTTTCACACAATCATGCAATCATATCATAGACCTCAAAATAATCATAAAATAATTATTTATATCTCAGATTTTGTGGTCCCGAAACCTCTGTTCCAACTAGACCCAATTTTGGGCTATTACAACTCTCCCCCCTTCAGAGATTTTCGTCCTCGAAAATCTTACCAGAGTGAGGTTTAGTATCTTTCTCATAATTTTCGGCATTACTAACTAATTGTTTTCAAGACGATACTTTCAGAAACACTCTGTCATCAATTTGAATCCCAAGATAACTCCGTAAACTCTGATATTTCTCTAACTCTGTCCTTCACTTGTCAACCATTCTCAGACTCTGGTCATATCTATAATTATTTTATCAGTGAACTCTTTGATTCCACACTTAGGAACATAGTCAACATGATTCTCATGAATTTCCATTATATACACCTCATCCGTAAGGGGGTGAGGTTGTATAGTCTCTAACTCGATTCTGACATATGTCTATATGACACATTTTTTTCATTATCCACATATGTCATTATAATCATACTATCCACTTCAAACAATTTATTATTCATACCTGTCTTACATAAAATTTCCAATTATCTCATTTCAAACAAGTGCACTCACTCATACATTCTATGAATTTTGAATAACTTTAATCATCACATTTACTAATTAATTTAGTCAAGCATGCAACAGCATATGAAGGCCAAACAAATATGAATAAATATATCAGTATATAAACTTTCATCTCACATATTATCACATATACATATATCACGAATTCTTATTCATACCTTTCCGAGTTTAAAGCATCATAGCTACACTTTATTCAAATACTTCAATATCGCTATCAAATGGTCAGATGTAGCTCGGTTGGAGAATATTTCATTTTAAACAAAATAGTCCTTATTAGTGTCGGGAGACATCACACTATCACATATTTGTGGCATGTATAACTAAACTCTTACACTTGCTATGTTAGTCCGGGAATCGACTAAACCTGCTCTGATACCACTAAATGTAACACCCCTTACCCGTATCCGAGGCCGGGCTAAGGTACGAGGCATTACCAGACAAACATACAAACATTAAACTAAAATACGAGCCATAAAATTTTATTCATATTTCAAAGCGTTCATTCTCTTACACATAGTCCCTTATTTGAGTCTACGGAGCCCAAAACATACTTTAGAAAGGGTTTGGGACTAAACCGAGAACTTATGAAAATCTTGGAAATTTCATGCTTTAAGGCTCCACACGCCGGTGTCCCAAAGTCGTGTTCCATACACGGCTGAGACACATGGTCGTTTCTCTGCCTGTGTGGAATATACCTAGGCTATTTTCCAAGCTTTGGTCAACCTTGATCTTTTACACACTTATACAAAATCAAAAGCATATAACATGGTATTCATTTAATGATTAAACATCCTCAATTAAACCACAAACATATCATTTGTATGTCATCATACATGTGTCTCTCATACTCATTTTACCTTGTTTATTATAGTACCACTTATACATTTATACCAAGATTATCATCTTACCAAATATCTTCAGCTTAATCATCAAGCATTCATATTTAAAGCTAGATCATATCTTTATAAAATACCACAATTCAGATGCGCAGAATAACATGTTTGCCTGTAACATTTCAATTCAATTCCATACCCAACAAGCATTACATTGAGACTAGTCATATATATATATACATGTCATGATACATAACATTCTGTTTTTGTTTTCTTATAAACACATATCATTTATTTCATTATATCAATATTTCATATACCATAGTTTCCATGTATTTCACATATATTTATTTTCCTCCTCCTCCTCTCCATTCCACATCCTTAATGTATATAGCATTCTTGTAAGTACGATTTCACAATTTACTAATAAATGTTCAATCAAACTGTCCACATGAGTCATAGTCACTTAATTATTTATAATTCGAGCTACAGAGCTCCAAATTAAGATCCGTAAATTTCCCCTGAAACTAAACTCACATATCTTTCCACCGTAAAATTTTCATAATTTTTGGTTTAGCCAATTAGTACAGTTTATTAATTAAAATTTCCCCTGTTTCACTTTCTGACAGTTCTGACATCTCTTCACTAAAAAATAATTATCTCACGGTACAGAACTCAGATAATGTTCTTGTTGATTTATCTTGAAAATAGACTCATTATGGATTTTAAAAATATAATTTTTAGCCTCTAATTATTTTTCTCCAAATTTTTGTGATTTTCCAAAATCAGAACAGGGGATCACGTAATCATTCTGAATCAGTCTCACAAAACATAAATATATCAAAATATAGAAGTCCTTTGCTTTCTATATTTATTTTATATGAAAATAGACTCATTAAGCTTTAATTTGATATCTCATTCAGTCTCTGATTCAATTTATACTATTTTTGGTGATTTTTCAAAATCACGTCACTGCTACTGTCCAAAACAGTTTTATTGCTGATTCACTCTTTCACACTTTCTTTGTATTAACCTCATTTTAACATACATATCACAAATCATTTTCACCACATTTCATACATCAAAAGTATAGGCCCATGATCACAAGGTCACCATAAAATCATCCTCATGTATAACTTACTTGTTTATAACCTTACCACATCCTGGTCACTTAATGAACACATCATTCACATAACCAAGTTCTTGCACTTATTCATCACAAAACTCACAAAGCAATACATAGAGAGTCTCCCGTTGAACACTTCGGATCAATCCTCGATACTTGGTGGTTTCAGCACATAGCTCCACCCATCATATAGTTCGGCTCTCTTGTACACATGGTGAACACTTAGTACCACCCATGTGACCTAGCCAGTTTATCTCGTAGCTCTCTTGTCTACATGGTGTCCTTCACTTGGAACCACGCATGCGACCTAGCTACATATATCCCGTAGCTCTCTTGTCTACTTGGTGTACACATAGTATCACCCATGCGACCTAGCTACATCATAATGTCTTGTAGCTCTCTTGTACACATGATGTGCACTCAGCACTATACATGTGACCTAGCTACATACCATCTGTATCATCCAATCTTTCCGAAGGTTCAACCGGGATTTCTCTCTCTTTTCCAACAATTTCACCAATCAAGTAATTATCCACAAACATATTTCCAATATTTTTATAAAATATCATAATACAAGTAATAGTGAGGTATTACTTACATATAAACTTACATCTCATTTAATATCAACGCAATAACATTAAATTACACATTGTCTTATTAAAAATCATATGAACTTACAATTTCCCATAATATCCATAATCATAGAAATCACATTTATGTATGATAATTCAATGCACTTCATGTACCATAGACATATTTTTAAATCAATTCATAAACTTGGCACCATAATCATTTAATTTAACATAATTCAATTAATTCACTAAATTTAACTTTCAAATATAAATTACAGCATTATTGTTGTATTATTATCATACCAACTTACATACTTTCAGCACCTCGGAGATCATAGTAAATATATCAATTTTACATTGAAACATGCATAAATTAATGCTTATTATACATATGAACTTACCTTGATATTAAAACGGCCATTTTACCAACTTTCCCAATTTTTGATTTTTCTCTCATTCTAGGTTCGAATCTCGTTTTCCGGGATCTAAAACATCATATTTTACTTATTTAATTAATGAACTACTCAAAACAGTCCTTAACTCAAACTTTGGAAAAATTACAATTTTGCCCCTAAACTTTTACATATTTACACTTTTGCCCCTAGGCTCGGGAATTAAACTTCATCCCTTATTCTTATGTTTTATGACATGATGATCACTTTTCCATTCTATGGCAACATCAAATTCTCACTCTAACATATACTTATGACTATTAGGTATTTTTACCAATTAAGCCCTTTTGCTCATTTTCACTTAAAACGGAGTAGCACAAGTTGTCTAACATAACTTAAAACCTCATATTGTATCATAAAACACCAGAATACACAAATTTTACCTATGGGTATTTTTCCAAATATGAACCCTAGGTTGAATTATTGCTAGCATAAGCTAAATCAAGTTACCGGGACTCCAAAAACGTAAAGAACTTGAAAAACGGGGTTAGAACGGACTTACAACTGAGCTTGGGAAGCTTGAAAACCCTAGCCATGGAGTATCCCTTGGTATACACGTCCATGGTGAAGAAGATGAGCAAAATTGGCTTTTAATTTTGTATTTTAATTCATTTTACCCCTAAATGACCAAAATACCCTTACTACTAAACTTTCCAAAAATTCCATCCATGTCCAATTTTTTTACATAACTTAGAAATTGGTCAAATTTCTATTTAAGACCTCCTAATTAATATTTCAAATCAATTTCATACTAGAATCTTCTAGAATGCAAGTTTTGCAACTTATTCAATTTAGTCCCTAACTTCGAATTAAGCACTTTATGCATAGAATTTCTTCACGAAATTTTTACACAATCATGAAATCATATCATAGACCTCAAAATAATCATAAAATAATTATTTATATCTCAGATTTTGTGGTCCCGAAACCTCTGTTCCAACTAGACCCAATTTTGGGCTATTACAACTCTCCCCCCCTTCAGAGATTTTCGTCCTCGAAAATCTTACCGGAGTGAGGTTTAGTATCTTTCTTATAATTTCCTAAGATGACTATGGGCCTACTGATGGGTCGGTAAGTACACTTAGACCCTATACTGATGAAATAACCGTTATACCCCTAGAGGTAAAATGACTGGTATACCCCTATGCTATATTTGACTGTATTCAAGCATGATATTTTACATACACGTATATATTATAGCATGTCATGTTTCATGGGGGTGGGTTTGATATATTTGGAGGAAGTGTACTACTGGCAGCTCTACTGCATATACTATTTGGTGCCTCAATCGGTGCTATATTCTGGAGTGTAGGGATGGGTGGGTCGATTTTATCCCCACACGGAGTGCAGGGTTGGACGGAGTGGAGTGTAGAGGATGGATGGGTAGGGTCTCTATTTGCATCTTTGATACTGTACTGAATTAGGCTAATGGGCTAAGGCCCAGACTATTTACACTGCATGATTTACTATTTGATAAATAGGGATTACACACTAAGTTTCCATAAACTCACTTTTCTGCTTATCTGAACAGGTAATCCTTAGGTGGGTTGGTGCTGCGAGGGACTCGGAGATGGCCACACCACTATTTATGTTTTTTGTTTTTTGATTTCTAGTAAAGGTAGTTTTATTTAGGTAAATTTTATGTAATAAGGCCATTTTAATTTTTTTTATTTGGGGATTTATTTAAATTGACTTAAATCTGTTAGCAGTAGGACTCGGGTTTTCAAAAGGTAAATGATTTTCAACTACCATACTAGTAACTTGTTTTAAAAGCTTCCACTACTAACAATGTTTTAAAGTGTAATAACGATTTAGTATGAAACATGTTTTGCTAGACAAACCTATAACTTAACAAATGAATAAATTAAGTTAGCTTTTCATAAAGATCACAAACGAGGTTTTAACACAAATGGACTTTTCTAATAGAACTACACTTCTCAAAACTCACTCCAATGTGACATCACAGGTTCGGCCATAACATCTAGGAGGCCGGGTTTGGGGTGTTATAGATATCAAGTACTCTGTGGGTGACTTTGTCTTTCTTAGGGTATCTCCATGGAACAAGGTTCTACGATTCAGACGTAAGGCAAGTTGAGCCCTAGGTTTATTGGGTTGTGTTAGATTCTGCAGTGTGTGGGACTAGTCGCTTATCAATTGCAGCTACTTCCGGATATAGACCATATCCATGATGTGTTTTACATCTTTATGTTGAGGCGGTATCGGTCTGATCCATCTTACGTTATTTCAATTGAGGAGATCGAGGTTAGACTAGATTTGACATTTAAGGAGGAACCGGTTCAGATTTTGGTTCGAGATGTAAAGATTCTAAGGAGGAAGTCTATTCCATTAGTTAAGGTTCTGTGGCAGAATCATGGTACTGAGGAAGCCATGTGAGAACCTGACGACTCGATACGTCAGCAATATTCTCATTTGTTTGAATCAGGTAAATTTCGAGGTTGAAATTTCTTTTAGGGGGTAGAGTTGTAACGCCTTGAATTATTTATTTTTGTTTCAGTGAAATTTGTTATAAATGAGTATCTGCTTCAGTGGTTAAGTGATATAGGTGTGTGTTTGATGTCTTGGGTTCAAGTCTCTCTTATAGTAATTTTGTTATTTTTTATCCTAAACTTATCCCTTTGGGGTGGGCTTATGTTATATTTTCTGTGAACTTATATTAGAATGAGTCTGTTGGTTCAAGTGGTAAGGTTTTAGCTTGCTCTAAGGTCTCGTGTTCAAATCCCTATGTAAGTGTGGATGATAATTTTTTTCGGTTGTTTGATAGAGGTTCGATGGAACTGAAACTCTGGGGTAGTTGGATGTGGTTAGTGGGTAGGATTTTAGGGGATAAGGTTGTTAGTGGATGGAGTGGGGATTTAGTAATTTTTAATTTTTATTTTAATTTTTCTCTCTCTTCCCAAATACTTTCTAACATTAGTTTTTGCTTTCCTCCTTTGTCTGATGTTTTCCCCTTTTTCTCTTCTCTGCACTTTTTTTCATTTTTTCATTTCTCCTTCAGTTTTGTTCACACCTTTGTAGTCTTTTCGTTTCAATCCAGAATTTCAGTGTTTTACGTGCGATTGGGTTAGTGGGGATTTCACTTGTCTATAGGTTTTGATTTCTGTAAGCTGTTTGGATTTATTCTTTCCGTTTGAATTTCTAAATGGTGTGAAGTAAGGGAAAATAATTCTCTGTGAACGTATTGTGCAGGAGTAGTTGGTGAACCTATGGATTTCACTCCAACGGCCTAACCATGATAGTAGTTATTTTTATCGACAGTAAGTTTGGGTTCGCTATTCATTTTTTCATTGATGAATTTGTAATTTGGTACTGATTAGTCGTTGGAATAATTTTTCAAGGTTCTGGTAGTCTCAGGATTATTTTTTTGTCAAAACAAAATAGGTGTGTAACAAAAACACGAAAAACTGAAGTTCGGCGAAAGCTAAAAAAGTGGCCTGTCGACTTCACACGGGCATATGCCCGATCATGTGTGTGACGGGTGTGTGTGTGGCTGTATGGGTCACACAGGATAGGCTGACTTGGGTGTGTGGGCCTACACAGGCATGCCACATGGGCTTGTGGGTTGTGGGCCACTTGGGCAAGGCCAATTTAGGAGTGTGGGTCTACAAGGGCATGGGCCCAAAATTCTAAAATTTTCTCTAAGGTTGCACGTGTCATTTTGATCAACTATGGGCCTTTCATAGGGTCGGTAAGGGCAAAACAAACCCTAATGTATGAGATCTACTATTCTGACATACTGATCTAAGAAAATTGATATGTATGTCTGATTGTGTTGTATAAACATGTATGATATCTGTATACGAGCATGTGGGTCATGTTAGATGATACGACCACGCCCCAAGACTGCCCTTGGTCAAGCTCCCTAGGCGTGCCTTGCAATCTTTTGCCAGGTGATCAACTCAATCCTAGCCTATTGAGCTTGATTCAGCTCGAATTTTAGCTCATTGTACTTGATCTATTTCACTTCAGCTCAATCCTAGCTTATTGAGCTTGATGCTATTTTATTTTAATTTATGCATTTTGTAGTTGCTGGAATAGTTTCATGCCTTAGCTAAATTAGTTAATTTAGTTCCAAGTCATAAATATGCCTTAATTTGAACTTATTAATTTTGTGTTTTAGTTTAATGCATGGTTTAAATGTGTCTAAAGTAGAGACAAATTAATTAGCTGTTGCTGAATTTAATTTGTGTCTTAGTTAATGCATGTTTAATAGTTGTTTTAATGTGTCCAAGTCTAAGACAAATTAATTTCATGTTTCTCATTAATTTGTCTAGCTGAATTTAAGTTATTTTAAGTTGATTTTAATTTGGTTTCAGGTATATGCATAGACGGCATTGAATGGGGTGTGCTGATGGTTGAGATGCTCCAAGCACCTCTTCATTGAGTCCAAGAGACCTTGAGCTCTTGATTTCTCTTCCTCAAGCTGGCCATTTTGTTCTCCAACAGCCCTTAAACATTTTCACACTTGTTAGAGGTTCCTTTTGCACTCATGGCTGTTCGGTTTGAGCTTTCACACCAAGATGGCTGCTCAATTTCGTTGGTTCACATTCAAAGGCTATTGGGTACTCCAAGCTACTCATTAAAGTCCAAGACTACCCAAAAATTCAAGGCAGCTCAATTAAAACAAGTTCACACCTCTTGACAAAATTTTATCAAGCCAATTCAGCTCCCAATCACTCCAAATTAATTCCAGTTGAATGAGGCCTCTAGAAGCTGTCCATTGGCGTCTCCCATGCTAGGAAACTTCAAGGAACCTTCAAGGAAGCTTCAAAGGATGTCTAGGTAGTTTCCAAGAAGTTTCAACTCATTAAAGCTAAATATTTGCTGCCCATTCAGCTCCCTAAGTGTCTATTCTGCTAGCTAGATGTTTAGCTATAAATACTTAGCTAATTTCATTTTTGAAAAGACTTTTTGCTCATTGTTGAATGTTTATAACATTTGTGAGTTTTCAACTCTGTTAATTCATTTTAGACTCAGCTTGACTTATCTAGCTTGCTAGTGGCGTCATTCTATTTCTTTGAACTTATCACTCTTAGACTGAGTGTGGGGTCCACCCCTATTGATATCTTTGGTTCCTATCTTCCTAAATAGCGGGTCAAGATCCTATCTTCTATCATTTTCCATCTTAAGTGTTTTTATAAGTCTCGGGTCAATACTATATATAGTATTGGTTCATTCTTCAACCTTGAGCCTTTCTATTCCATCCACATTCATCGACTTAAATACAACCTTATTTCTTGTTAGCTGAAACCATATACTTATCATATCTAAAATACTTCAAACCCTTTTGTTTAAAGCCTATTCTTAGCCAATTTCAGCTTACTTTAATCTGAACGATACATCTTCAATTTTACGATTGGGCAACTTCAACGACTTGACTCATCACCGAGGTGAGATCGTATCATCAGATCTGTTAATTTTATATATCTGCACTCTGTATCTATATATGGGGTGGGTTCTATTTGTTGGAGGAAGTGCTCTATGAGGCGATAATTTGTCATTATTCTGGCAACACAGCTGCAAATTATTCTGATAAGAGTCATTCAAACACTATATGGTGTGTAGGGCTGGATGGGTGTTTTGAAAGTGTTCAATTTGTTCCCTATCTTCCAAATCCATTTTTCCCATAATCAACCCCTTGCACCACACTTTTAGCCATTTTTATTTATTTATTTATTTTTTCAGCCTTCCCAATACCCAAACATCATCTACCCTTGTTAACCCTTTGAAACCTACCCCTAAGCTCGCTTATAAGTCTAAACGAGTCTTCTACGAACTTCGAGAGGATAATCGAATGGTAAAAGGCATGAGAGTTGTGAGCTTGTTAGAGTGTAGAAAAAGCCAATATATCGAGTGCAACCACGAGTGGAGTGCCATCTTTTTTTCTTTGTGACTGAACCGTGTGGTTTGTGTTGGTGAGGTATTTATTTATTTATTTATTTATTTATTTTCTTTTCCATCCATTACTCATGTTTCAATAAGAGCTTTCAGAATCAAATTTTCAATATGTGATGAAAGAAATGCGTAGAATCGTGAACTTTAAATTTGACAAATTATATGAGTGATTGGACCGATTAGAGGAAAGAGACCAACGAGAACGATTGTCTTCAAGTCAAAATATAGAGTTAAGATCACCACGGAGACAAACATCCAAAGGCTATTCGAGAAGAGATCCATACCATGATTCCTACTCATTGAGGAATTCGAGTAGAAAGAAAGAAAGCTTCGAGAATGAGATCTTTCAAGACGAAAAACAAGAAGGTAGATATATGTCTTCAAGTGCATCAATGCATTCATCCACGGAGGGACATCCACGAAGAGGTGATCGTATTCCTTTTGTAGATGCTTTCCCTTCCTTTGAAAAAAAATTTTGTCGTTCTGATTCTTATATGTCATCTTAATATTGTAACGAAAAAGTGAGACACGAAGCAATAAAAAGAAAAGAGAGACAAGAAATGATAATGAGAGAAAATGAGCGAATATGGAATGAAATCGAGAGATGAAAAAAAGAATGAAAGAAAAAGAGAGTGAGAAATAGCAAAACGAGATTGAGACTGAAAAAGAATGTGATCAAGAAAAGAAAATTGAAAACGAAAGTGAGATAAAAATTGAAAACGAAAGTGAGATAAAAAGTGAGTTTGGAAAAAGAAAAGAAAATGAGCGAGAAGCGAGTGTCATCAAATTTTTCAAAATAAAAGACATTGTGGTAAAAGAATGAGAGCTTGAAAATGAGTTAGAAAAAGAAACGAGTGAAAAGGAAGAAAGTGAGCAAGAAAAAGTGAGGAATGTTTTAATTAACCAACAAGTGAGTTCTCATCGTATTATTTCTTCTTTTCAAGTTTCTAAACATTCATTTGACAAGCTTCAACTTCATTATCTTCCTGAATAGAGGCCGTTCAAGTTGTTCAGCAAAGGTAAGATCGTAGATGACCTTAGTTCACTAGTGCTTAAAGGTAAGCGAGGTAAGGGTTCTATGTTAATCGAGTCTTTACCATTTCACTTGCATGATAGTGATGAGTTCACCGAAGACGTAATTAATAAAAGAACTCCCCACCTTGATTTGAGTAAGTATCCATTTCTGGTTAATAATGACCTTGCTTGGGAAGTTTGTTGTGTTGACAAGTTTGTTGATGAAGTAAGATTAAATCAACATATACAAAACTTGGTCACATGTGACAAAGCATTTTTATGTGAAAATCCCAATTTGTCTGATTATGGTGATTATGTGAATCATTTACTGCCTTGTGCAAAATCCTTGAGTTTGTGCAAATCTGATTGGATGAATATTGAGAAGTTTGACTGTTTGAATCTTTGTATGCACAAATTCTTTTGGTTTGGCATGTTTGATTTAATGGCAAAAATGAAACTGTTGCTGCACTTTAGAACAAGTAGTCAAACTAGTGTGTTCAAACCTGGAGTTTACTCTTTTGAAATGTCATTGAGAGAAGGAAAGCATCCATAATTTTGTGTGAATAAATACGTGAGCCATTTTTGCTTACCTGATGCTTTGACTTTAAGTTTGAAAATAATACATGTGAATCTTATTGGCTTGCAAAGCCACAATCCACTTCTTGAATCCGAATATTGTTTTATATTGTGGTATACAAGACTCGAGCATGTGTTATATGACAATGACTTTAACTTGACTTATGATCTTTCTATGATGCTGGCCAAGAAGTTTTCAAGTCTACTTGAATTGGTAAGAGAAAACTTTGTCTTTGATCCCGGTGCACATCATTCTATATCATTCTCTAAGGGATTTGAACCATGGAGTGTTGATGTCCAAAACTATAGCTATTGAATGCCTTGTGATTCAGGTTTGTTCCCATCTATGAACTTTTTGATTCATTGTGGAAACGTAAGACTGATTTTTGTTTTTGATCCTGACATTGGGTTATGCATCCCAATTTTGAATAAGAATTTGAAAAGATCATTTGCAATTATAAATCTTAGTGTCACTAATTCATTCCATTCTCGTGTAGGCGACACTTTGAAGTGGTTTCCCCCTAAAGAGGGAGGGCATGCGAATAATCTATTTTCGGTTAGAGTCTTGAGTGATTCTCAGGTTCTTGGGATCAACGTTGCCAAACTTTTCCACAAAAGGGGCTTTTGACGATGAAAACTTTTTTTCGAGCAAGTGGCCCGATTTGAGGAAAAATCACTTCAAAGAGGGAGGGGATGATACGACCACGCCCGGAGACCGCCTTTGGTCAAGCTCCCTTGGCGTGCCTTGCAATCTTTTGCCAGCTGATCACCTCGATCCTAGCCTATTGAGCTTGATTCAACTCGAATTTTAGCTCACTGAACTTGATCTAGTTCACTTCAGCTCTATCCTAGCTTAATGCATGGTTTAGCTAAATTAGTTAATTTAGTTCCAGCTCATAAACATGCCTTATTTTGAACTTATTAATTTTGTGTTTTAGTTTAATGCATGGTTTAAATGTGTCTAAAGTAGAGACAAATTAATTAGCTGCTGCTGAATTTAATTTGTGTCTTAGTTAATGCATGTTTAATAGTTGTTTTAATGTGTCCAAGTCTAAGACAAATTAATTTCATGTTTCTAGTTAATTCGTCTAGCTGAATTTAAGTTGTTTTAAGCTGATTTTAATTTTGTTTCAGGTATAAGCATGGACTGCATTCAATGGGGTATGCTGATGGTTGAGATGCTCCAAACACCTCTTTGTTGAGTCCAAAAGAACTTGAGCTACTGATTCTCTTCCTCAAGCTGGCCATTTTGTTCTCCAATAGCCCTTAAACATTTTCACACTTGTTGGAGGTTCCTTTCACACTCATGGATGTTTGGTTTGAGCTTTCACACCAAGATGGCTGCTCAATTTTGTTTGTTCCCATTCAAAGGCTGTTGAGTACTCCAAGCCACTCATTAAAGTCCAAGACTGTCCAAAAATTCAGGGCAGCTCAATTAACACCTCTTGATCAAATTTTATCAAGCCAATTCAGCTCCTAATCACTCCAAATTAATTCCAGCTAAATGAAGGCCTCTAGAAGCTATCCATTGGCATCTCCCATGCTGGGAAACTTCAAAGAACCTTCAAGGGACGTCTAAGAAGTTGCCAAGAAGTTTCAGCTCATTAAAACTGAATATTTGCTGCCCATTCAGCTCTCTAAGTTTCTATTCAGGTAGCTCCATATTTAGCTCTAAATTCTTAGCTAATTTTATTTTTGAAAAGACTTTTTTCTCATTGCTGAATTTTTATAATATTTATGAGTTTTTCAACTCTCTCAATTCCTTTTAGACTTAGCTTGACTTGTCTAACTTGCTAGTGGCGTCATTCTATTTCTTTGAACTTATCACTCCTAGACCGAGTGTGGCGTTCACCTTCATTGATATCTTTGGTTCCTATCTTCCTAGACAGCAGGTCAAGATCCTATCTTCTATCATTTACCATCTCAAGTGTTTTTATAAGTCTCGAGTCAATACTGTATATAGTATTGGTTCATTCTTCAACCTTGAGCCTTTCTATTCCATCCACATTCATCGACTTAAATACAACCTTATTTCTTGTTAGCTGAAACCATATACTTATCATATCTAAAATACTTCAAACCCTTTTGTTTAAAGCCTATTCTTAGCCAATTTCAGCTTACTTTAATTTGAACGATACATCTTCAATTTTACGATTGGGCAACTTCAACGACTTGACTCATCACCGAGGTGTGTTGGAATGGTTGAAGATGGTGTGTAAATGATGGGGGTAGGACTTTGCATACCTGTATGTTTCTAATAATCTGATTCTGATAAGTACTTATGTCCGCTTCTATTCTAATATACTGAAATTCTGAATTTGATACATGTATGTTTCCGTTGGGTTACACACTAAGTTTATGAAAACTCGCATTTGTTGTCTGTTCTATTCATGCAATCTTCAGACATAGGCGGGTCGGTATGACGGAGTCTCAGCGGTGACCACTAGTTCGCGAACTATTTGATTAACAATTTTTATTTCAAATCTGGATTATTTTTTAGAGTTTTGTAATTTTGGGACTCTCTAGATTGTTTGTTCTAATTTTGGTTTTGGATGTGTTCTTGACTAGTATACTGCGATGTTTGACAAAACCATGGTTTTACATAAACAAATGTTTTTGTAAAAACACAAACTCAGTTTTCAACTTTAACAATATAAAACTTTCGCTGCAAAATAAGTTTTCTAAAAGAGCAAATTAACAATGTTTTCCTTAACGAAAATAATAATATGTTTGATAAAATATGGATTCTTTTTAGTAACAATTAAACACGAGAAATTTAACATAATAAGATTGATTTTAAAACCCTTCTCGTAACACTCCCAGATTCGGCCATAATGTCTAGGTCGGGTTTGGGGTGTTATAGACTAAATTGTAAAGTATGTAAAACTTGATCACTGTTAGATTTGAATGTTTAAATGGCTTAATGAATATAAATGGATGATTTAATATGGCAAATTAACCATAACTAGTGAGAGTGGATGGCAATTATTAAGTTATTATTTGAATTTGTTTTATTAATTAATGTTTAAAGTATTAAAACATTAAAAGAAAAGTAAAAATAAATAACATCATCTTATTTTGTTCCTTTACCGATAAGAGAAGGAAGAAACACCATTTTAGAAGCCATGGAGTTTTGACAAGTTTTCTTTCTTTGCATGGTTTGTGCTATTGAGGATCGTTTTTAGTAATTTTTATGTTTTTGAGACCGTTGCTACTAGGTCTAGCTAACTCGAGGATCAACTCGTAAAATTGTTAATCTTTTAAATTTTTTTCCAATGAAGATTTGATTTATTTATTTTATTATTTATGGAGGATTATGAAGATTTGTTATTAAATTTTATTAATTTGTAAAGTAATTTTTAATAATTTAAATGTTTAGGGATTAAATTGCTTAAGTAATATTAATTCAACGACTTGATGTGAAATGGTTAAAATGTGGGTTGTAATGGAAGATATTAACATTCGGGTGATATGGGTTTTCAATAAAATTGGTTTATTTGCATGATTAGGACATAGGGACGAAATTGAATAAAAATGAACAGTTGAGGGTAATTTTGTAAAAATGTCAAAAAAGACTAAATTGTATAAAATGAATTGCTTTTACTGTCTGAATTAATGAATTGAATGAAATTATTAATTTAGATCAAGAATGAGTGGAAAGTCGAGAAGAAGAGAAAATTACGAAATAACCCCTGTCCTTAGTCATTGCTGCAATTTAGCCAGGTAAGTTCGTAGCTATAAAATTGTACATATTTATATATATAATGTTATTGTTGATTTATGAATGTATATATATACAATGTTTAAAATGTGAGTTAGAAATCGAAATATTATAATTGAATATAAGGTGAAAAAGGATTTATTAGAAAACTATTGAATATTTATGAAATATGATATATGTGATTTCAGAATGATTATGAATTGTTACAGCATGTGTATTGAGAGATATGGAAGTGCCTCTAATTCATGAAAGATAATTTTGTTAAAATTATAATTTTTTTAAAATGCTCGTTTGGACATAGTAGACGATTAGGATATGATTGGTATGCCAATAGGGTTAGTATGCGTGCTTGTACGGGATTTGCACTTTGGTGTCCCTATTCGCACTACGGTACCCCTGTTTGCACATTTTTTGTCTTGTCTACACTTCAGTGTCTTATTATGCATCTATGATGCCTCTAGTGTGGTGTAGTTGCCTAAGTATCTGAGTCAAGTTACTAGTTTATCAGGATAAATGTGAGTAGAATTTACCAAATTATTTAAATGTTAAAGGCTAATGCATAGTCAAGATATTAATAAATGTTGAAAGTTAAATGTTTAATGAATTACTTGATCATATGTGAGTATCATTATTTGATGATTATTCGGTCAAAGATAGATGATTATACACATATATGTATGAGTTTGGATTGAATTGTTATAGTATAGGAAGCATACGATGAACCATTTTCAGTACTAATCCTATAAGTGCTTCGTAAATGAATAATAGGTATGATTTGTAACAGCCCAAATTTTGGTGTAATCAGAACAGTGGTTTTGGGACCACAAATTCGAGCCGAAAATAAAAATTATTTTTATTTTATTATATGATTCGTAATATGTTAGAAATGTCATGTGAAAATCCTGATAAGAAAATTTTATTGATTGTGTGGTTAATTGAGAAGGACTAAATCGCATAAAATGCTAATTCTAGTACCTATAAGGATTAAATAGCTATGGAATTCAAAACTTGAGGTCCTTATATAGTAATTACACCATTAATAAAAAGTTAGTAGATATTCTTGGATGATTCATCCATGGACAATTAGAAAAATGCTAAGGGCTAAATTGGAAATTAAAATTATTAAAGATGATAAATTAATTAAATTGAAATAAAAATCATTTTTATCTTCTTCTTCCCCAAAATATTCCATGGAAGCCTATGAGAGAAAGAAGAAACTTTCTTGGCCAAATTGGGTAAGTTTTCTTGTCCCGTCTTTAGTAATTTTGATATTTTTGAAACAGGGATAGCTTAAACTTTCTATTTGGAGGATTAACTTGAAAAGTTATCAAGGTATGAAATTTGGGTCATGGATGAATATGTTGAAAATTAGAAATTTATGGTAGAAAATGAAAGGTTGTTGATAGACAAACAACTTTTACAAAGTGATTGTTGATGAAAACATGATTTAAGGACTAAAATGTAAAGTTGTGAAATTGAAGAAAAATGCTGAATTTTTATGAATACATGTGTTGTAAATTTTGTAATGGGATTTTGGTTAGGCTTGGAATAGGGAGTAAATTGCACAAATTTCATTTTTTGAGCCTAGGGATGAAATGGGAATTTATGGAAAAGTTAAGGGCAAAATGGTAATTTTGCCTAGGATGAAAATTGAGTCCTCTTGAATATGAAATATGATAAATTGATGTTAAACTTACTCGTATAGATCCAGATAGACCAAATTCGGAGCTAGAACTAAGGAAAGTGTAAAATGTCAAATTAGTAGATTTTTCGTACATGAACATTTGTCGAGGTAAGTTCGAGTAACTAAATTGTGTATTTTATATGCTTGAATTAGATGTTGTGTTTTTAAATTGTATAATTATCATATATGTATATGACATTGAAAATATACCTGAAAAAGTCTGATCAACGATAATGCCCAATAAAGGATAAACGATACAAATGTTACTTTTATGCTTGGAATGTATGTGGAATGTGATCATTTAGATTATATGGATGTTATAGATGTATGAAATAATCATATGCCAGGAAATGCTTGAAAATGTTAAATCTTGTTTGAATAAATGGAAAATCGATGGATACGTGATTTCCCGAAATGAATGAGGTCCTTCATTTATTGCTGACAGGATTTAGCTCGGATGAGTAATCCTATTAACCTCATTACAGAAAGGATTTAGCCCGGATGGGTAATCTTAATATAAGTCCTCTCAAGCATATGTTATGGATTGGATTTAGCTCGGATGGGTAATCTAGATCAAGCTCCTTATATCATATTCATGAAAAGAATTTAGCCTAAACTGGTAATCCTACTGCTTGTGTATATGTGGCTCAAGAGTGTACTCTCTAAAATAGTACCCTATGGGTGCCATTGAATATGAATTGACGAATCTTGATTTGAATACCACAAGTGTACTACCTGTGTATCCATCGATATTTTAGACAAATTCAACGGGTAATAGTTCTTGACATGAGAAGATTTGAATAAGAAATGAGTTACTACACATATTGGCCTGAAATACATGAAAATGACGATACATGATAATTGATATATGGAAATATGAAATGATGATACTGTACATGGAATTTATTTGATGAGTATGTACATCCTTGATTACAGACTTGTACACCTTGAATGTAATAATCGTGACTTTGATATTCCGAGTAATATGGGTGAAGTTCTAATAAGAAATGATCTGAACTCGAGATGAACTATGATGAAATTATACTTGAAATATAAAGAGATGATTTATAAATTATGTTGTGGAAAGCATATGTGTATATGGAAACTGTAATAGTCTAGTTTAGAAAATAATCAGAATAGTGGTTTTGGGACCACAAATCTGAGTCAGAAAAATATTTAAATATTATTTTTTGTGCTTATTATATGTGAATTAGTATGTGTGAAAATTTCATACGAAAATGTTATCATTTTCGTGCTTAATTTGCAAAAAGGACCTAATCGCGTAAAATGTAAAAGTGGCCTTCTATTTGTTTAAGTGCCTATTTGTTATGGCTTTACAATTGTGAGGTCTATATGTGGTTATTTGACCATAGTTATAATTAAATGGCATTAGTGGACATTAGTTGGTGGAATACTAATGTTTTAATGCAAGGGTAAAATGGTAATTGATGTATTATGATGAATTAAAATTAAATAAAACATGAAATTAGTCCATTAATGTTTGTTCTTGCCGAAAATATCAAAGAAAAAGCTTGCTAGGGTTTCGGCACTCATCTTGACTATTTAGGTACGTGTTTTTGTTCGGTTTTTGATAATTTCTACATTTTTGTAATCATTGTTTTGTGTTTTACTAAGCCCATGCCTAAATTTTTTATTTTGATGATGATTTTGAAATATGCCATTGATGAAATTGTGAGCCTTGTGAAGTTAGTTGATAGAAATTGAAAGATATGTGTTGGGTTGACATATTTTGTATTTGAATTTTTGATGAATTTGAGTAATTTGGGCTAAATTGTAAAAAGGAGAATTTTAGGGACTAAAATGTAAAATAAATGAAATATATGGACTTATATGAATACTATGAAAATTTGGCTAAATATATATGTATAAGGAAATTTTGTGTATTTTGTGATTTTTTTTATTAGGGACTAAATTGTCAAAATGTGAAAATATGAGGGTTAATTTTTAAAATGCCCTAAATGTGTGTTTTTGGATTGATTTGGATGAATGTGACTTTGACTAAGTTAAATTTGAATTTATATAGATCAAGGACCAAAGAAAATGGAACTAGATTGGGGGAAAACAAAAGTCATTGAATAGTCGCTCGTTTCCGTTCATTTCTGTGCGAGGTAAGCTATATACAAATAAATTTGTTTTGAATTGAATTACTATCAATTATATGCTATTGACCTATGATGAATGAACATATGAGTTGGGAAAAATGAGATTTCTGAGAAAGTATCGACAAGGTTCCAACGTTCGAAAAGCCCCGTACGAACCTTAGGAATAGTTAGGATACATATGTCATGACATAGGATCCGATATGTGTTATCATGTAAGACCACGTCTGGGACGTTGGCATCGACTTATGATTTACGTGTTAGACCATGTCTAGGACGTTGGCATCGTACTTGAATTCGTGTAAGACCCTGTCTGGGATAGTGGCATCGATATTTGATTACATGTAAGACCATGTCTAGAACGTTGGCACTGTACGAGCTTTCTGAGTTATCCGTGTATCCTTATGATTTCAAACGGTTCAACGGGCATTCCATGAAATGAATGACAATATGAAATGAGTATCCAATTCAGGTATGTTTGAAGTTGTATATCATATTTGATTTACAAGAAAATATGCATATTGTGCAAATGAATGAAGAATATGTGAAATGCATTTGGGCTATGTGTTTTGTGATAGCATGGGGTTAAAGATTTGGGCTATATGTACATTATGATGCTTATATGTTTATATTGTTAAGTTTATTTGTATATGGCTTACTAAGCTTTTGAAAGCTTACTTTGTGTGTGTTTGCATTGTTTTATAGATATCATAGCTATCGGGAGCTCAGGGATCATTGAGGATCGTCACACACTATCGAACTATATTTTGGTACCTTTTGAAAATGTATCTATTGAAGTATGGCATGTATAGGCTAGAAGTAGTTGAATATGTGTTGTGAAGTATATATATAGCCATGTGATTTGGCTTGGCTTTGGTTGTGTATATAAATGAGTTTTTGGTATGAATTTTGTGATGCAATATTATCTATGTGAAATGTTTTGGATGGCCAAGAGAATTGGTCAATTTGGTAAGTTTTTGAAATGTGCCTAGTATGGAATTGGTAAGGTTTTTGCATGAGATTTGATTATATGATTAGAGATTATGAAACCATATGTTTTGGTATGATTTTAACTTACGGGATGACATGTTTTGGTATGTGTTACAAGTATGGATTTGTTGTCAATGATATGGCATGAATGATGTATGTTTTGGTATCGAAATTGGCTGAAATTATAGTGCAATTATGCTTGGTTTGATGCTTGTAGGATTGAGCCAAATGGGGTGGCAAATTGGCTTTTTAAATGGCTTATTTTTGTCCATATGGGCAAAGACACGGGCGTGTGTCTCAGCCGTGTGAGACACACGGTCATGTTGCACTATCGTGTGTCCCCTGGGGTACCCTGTGATATTAAGTCAGTCTTTAGCAAGGCCAAAGCACACGAGCGTGTGGCTAGCCGTGTGACCCAAGTTAGTTTCAACCACGGCCAAGGCACACAGGCATGTCTTGTGGCCATGTGATTAAGTCAGTATGTATGCCCTGATTTAACATGGTGTAGATGCACGGGTGTGTCTAATGCCGTGTGAGGCACACAGCCTGTTCACATGGGCTTATGACCTGTATAACTTTGAAAAATGTTTAAGTTTTGAAAAATTTTGTATGAGCTTGGTTTAGTCCCGACCCCTTACTAAAGCATGTTTAAGGTCTCGTTGACCTATGTAAGGGACTCTGTAATGATTTTATGATTATGTGTGAATGGTGTTTAGGAATTATTTGTGAAATGTTCTGATTGTTTGGTAACGCCTTTAACCCTAGTCCAGCGACGGATATGGGTTAGGGGTGTTACAGAAACCTGATTGTTGTTGAGCCCATATATGTTTGTCTTGTTATTATGGATTATATGACTAATAAGGGCAATAAAGATATGTGTACGGCTTGAGGGAAAACTGATTGAATATGCCTTACATAGTTACCTCAAAATAGAATGAATGGTAAGTTAAGTACCATGTTATACGAACTTACTAAGCATTTTATGCTTACTTAGTTTTATTTCCTTATTTTATATTAAATTGAAAGCTTGTTGGATTTGAAGCTTGGCAGAGATCACTCACACTATCCATCGGCCTATATAGGTACAGTATGGTAAATCAAATATGGTCGTAATGGCATGTATAGGTTATATTGGCCATATTGGCATGTAAATGTAAATGATGCTTGTAATCTAGCCATTGGAATGACTAGTAATGCTTTGTTTTGATGTATTTGTAATGTCATACTATGGTAACTACATATGTGTTAAGTAGTTGATCTATTATGTCTAACATATGGACTAAACTAAGGCAAGATTATGAACAGGTATGCATGTAATGGTATGCCATGTTGAATGATAGAATTTGTTTAATTTGAATGCTTGGAATGGTTGGTATTGGATGTGTGTTTCAGGTGCAGGTCATAAGTGTGATTTTGGGTGAGAAATGAAGCTAGAAATGGCTTTACTTTGTCCACACAAGCAGACATACAGGCTTATGTCTAGACCGTGTGTGACACACGACCAGGTACATGGGCATGTAGTTAGGCCGGGTGTCCTCTACACTTAAATTTTGAGAAACAGAATGCTCAAAATTGAGCACATAGGCAGAGACATAGGTGTGTGTCTCAGCCGTGTGTGCCACACAGCCTATCACACGGGTGTGTGGCATGGCCGTGTGCACAAGTTAAAGAGTTATACAGGGTCAAACACGGCCTGTAACACGGGCGTGTCCCTTGGACCACACGAGCGTGTGAGCCCTGTAACTTGGAAAATTTTTGAAATGTCATGAAAAATTCTTATTGTTCCCGATTAAGTCCCGACTCGATTCTAATGCTCATATTGGACCTCGAGGTCCAACTAAGGGATGTTTTGAATGATCTAGGTTAATGAAAAGTAATTTACATAAATTATTTGTAAAATGTTTTGAAAGTTTAGGTAATGCTCTGAAACCCCGTTCCGACGATTGATACGGGTTAGGAGTGTTACATGATTAATCTATTTATTTAGCTTTCACATTGTTAAGTAAAAGTAAGTGATTCTAGGATGATATGTTTATATGAAAGTTTGAAACGAAAGAAGAATTATAGAATGATTATATGTTGAATGTGTAAGTGCTATGGTAAGAAGAAACGTTTAAGTGAAATGGTTATATGAAATGCTTATAAGGAAAAATATACATGTATATGCAAGGGTTATAATGGCAGCTCGTTGGAGACCTATCACACTATCCAGTTGTTAATTTGGTATTTTGGAGCATTTTTTTTATTAAGGGTTATAATGGCATGTCTAAGGTGGCTTATAATGATGTTTATGAATGGTTGGTGGATTTATTATGCTTGTTTAAGTAAATCCTTATGGTCACTTTTATGTGATTGTACATAAGGTTCCTTTCATGATATGTTTGAATGGTTTAAATTGGTCGTTGATTTAATGCTTTAGTATCTATCTGGTTTAGGTTGGTTGACATGAAAAGTAGCATTATTAGTATGTTTTGGCAGGTATGAAACCAGGTTATGATGTTAGAAATATGGTAAGCTTGACTTGATTGGTATGTTATGTTTTGGTGGATATATTGAGGTGCCTTGTATGGCATATTGGTTGATTGGATATAGAACTTGAAATGGCATATTCATGTTTGTTTCAAAAGTGTTTAGGCTCATACAAAGTGTGTATATATTGATGGAAAGGTCTTGTATGAAATGCTATGAAAAAGGTTTGATTTTAGGTACATTTTGAGTCCACATGGTCTGAGACACAGGCGTGTGACTCAGCCGTGTGAGACACACGGCTGTTTGTCATTTGAGGGTTCCTTTGCATACAAGTTAGTGAGTTACGCGGCCTAACATATGACCTGGCACACAGGCATGTGGGAAAATTTCAAATGTTATACGGCTTGAGACAAGAGTGTGAGTCCCAGCCGTGTGAGGCACACATCCTGGCTACACGGCCATATAACCCCTGTAGTCAAAATTTTGCAAACTTTTTCTTAAACTCTCTAAATGTTCACTTTGGTCTCGAATTATTTCTAAGGTGTTTCTAGGGCATCAAGGGTTTGGTCCAAGGACGACATGTATGTGAATGGTTTTTTATATTATGAATTTTAAATATTTTGTTTGTACTGTAGTGCTCTATAACCCTACTCCAGCGATGGATACGAGTTAGGGGTGTTAAATTGGTTATGTGAACAAAAGGCTTAAAGGTTTATGCATGATTTGATGTTGGGAATGGATTGCTTTTGGGAAAATTTAAGTCGGCACGGCCTGAGACACGGGCATGTGACTCAGCCTTGTATGTCACATGGCCTAGGAACACGGCTGTGTGTATCCTGTAGGTTCCTTTGCATGCAAGTTAGTTAGTTACACGACCTAGGATATGGCCTGGCACACAGGCGTATGACACGACTGTGTGACCCTACTCAGTAAGTTACGTGGGTGAGGACATGGGCTGAGATGCAACTGTGTATCCTTAGTTCGAAGGTTACACACGAGCGTATGACACACCGTGTGACCCTACTCAGTGAGCTATGCAGGTGAGGACATAGGCTGGGACACAGCCATGTGTGCTTAGTTTGAAGGTTACACGGCCTGGCTACACGGCTCTGTGACCCGTTTTTCTAAAATCTTGTGAATTTTTCTTAAACTTTCCTAATATATTTGATTTAGTTCTGAATCATTTCTAAGGTAATTTTAGGGCCTGGAGGGCTCGATTTAGGGACAATATGTGTGCGAATGATTACTTTATAATGTGTTTATGATAATGCATGAAATGTATGTTTGAATGTTTCGTTTCTTCAGTAATGCTCTGTAACCCTAATTTGGCGACAAATACAGGTTAGGGGTGTTACATTTTATGGTATCAGAGTTACGGTTTAGTCAGCTCTCAAACTGAACGTAGCATGTATGGAGTCTAGAAATACATGCCATTATAAAACCTGTGATAGTGTGATAACTCCTTACTAAAATTGATTTATGTTTTCATATAGATAAACTTTTATCCAACCGAGCTGATTCCGATGAAGTAGAAAGTAATGCGCAAGCCTCCGTTCACAAACCAAGATCTAGCAGTAGTAGGCTCTTATTTGAGGGCTGGGGAGGAGAGGCTAAAGATGTCTTCATCCAGATGATGTCCAAGTGGCTTTCAGAGTTCATGCAAACGAACCCAATGGCTTAATGACCTCCACCCCCACCTGTACCCAAATCGGCCCCCATAGTTCCCAAGGGTTTGGAACCAACCTCCAGTTGATAAAATGTAAAAGTATGGGGCTGAAGAGTTCTGAGGTACAACTGAAGATGATCCGGAGAGAGCTAATTTTTTGTTAGAAAACACGGTGAGAGTTTTTCATGAATTATCTTGTACTCTTGTGGAATGTTTGAAATATGTTGTTTCTTTGTTGAAAGACTCGGCTTATTAGTGGTGGAAGACCTTGGTTGTGCTTGTATTGAGAGATTGAGTAAACTGGGAACTCTTCTAGATAGAATTCAGAAAGAAATTTATGAGTCAGAGATTCCTTGATAAGAAACGCAAAGAGTTTCTTGAGTTGAAGCAGGGTTGTATGTCAATATTAGAGTATGAGAGGGATTTGTGCGACTCAATAAGTATGCCCAAGAATGTATACCGATAGAGGTTGCTATGTGCATTCAATTTGAAGATGGCCTAAATAAAGATATCAAGTTGTTAGTCGAGATTCTTGAGTTGAAAGATTTTGTAGTCTGATTGATAGAGCGCACAAAGCCAAGGAACTTAGTAAAGCAAAGAGAAAAGTTGATTTTGAGGTTCATGGTTTAGGAAAGTGACCTATGGGAAAATCATACTCATCGCCATCAAAGAAGTGGAAAGAATTTCATAGTCGTTCATTAGCTTCAGTGGGTTATTGTAACAACCCGATATAGGGCCTAGTCAGAACAATGGTCTCAGGACCACAAATCTGAAGTTGGGAAAATTATTTTTATTATTATGAAGTTATAGCATGAATATATTAGTGCATGAAAAATTTGGTGAGTTAATTTTAATGTTTGGAAGCCCGATTTCAAAAAAAGGACTAAATCGCATGAAAGACAAAAGTTGCATTTTAGTGGCCAAATGTATTAAATAGCTAGAGAACTTAAATTAGGGGAATTTAAAGGGAAAATATACCTTTAGGGTGTAGCTTGGCCAGCCATGTGATGAATTGAAACAAATAGTCAAAGGTTTAGGTAAATGATGTCAGGATTTGGTGATAACATAATGACTAAGGCCTATCTATTATTTTTCTTCTTCATCATCTCTTCTCTCCACCAAAAATATCAGCAAATATGGAGGTTTGAAAGCTGAAAATTTACAGCAACTTATTTCTCTAATAATGTAAGTGATCTTGATGATTTTCTTATTGATTTTTACATTTTTTTGGAATGCTTATATCATGGGCTTCCAAATGATAGGACTATCTTGCAAAATGGTAATAAGTTTAGGGTTTCACCATGTGAATGTTCATGTTATTTTCTAAAATTTTATGGAAGAATATGAGTCTTAGAAGAGTTCTAAACAATCTTTGTGAAAGGTGTTAGCATGAAAACACCTAAACGGGCTATTTTGCGTAAGTTGCAAAATAAATGATTAGTGTATGAAATAGTGAGATTTTGAAGTTGCTATAAAAGTAAAAAGGGTTCGGTTAGGCTTGAGATGTGAAGAAATTCAATAAAAATCAATTTTCGAGCCTAGGGGAAAAATGGTTATTTTGCCAAGGCCTAGGGGAAAAATGGTCATTTTACCAAAGATGTAAAATTTTGATTGCCTAAATGTGATTAGTGGCTAAATGAGTACATTTTTCTAATATAGATCAAGATTTACCAAATTCGGCCCTAGATTTGGGGAAAGCCAAGCAAGTAGATTGATTGACGAGTTGTCTACATTTTGTAGTCCGAGGTAAATTGTATGTAAATAGTACAACTATGTTGTTGATATATGTGTTTGAATTTTCATTGAATCAATATAGCTTGAATTGAT
This sequence comes from Gossypium hirsutum, assembly GCF_007990345.1. Lineage (NCBI taxonomy): Eukaryota > Viridiplantae > Streptophyta > Magnoliopsida > Malvales > Malvaceae > Gossypium > Gossypium hirsutum. Next base: position 56,843,020 of record NC_053428.1, read on the forward strand.
TGATAATGATAATTGAGATAATAGAATTTCCATTAGAACCTTAGGAAGTAGACCAGACATTCATGCTATAATAATTGGGCCACTTGTGTGTGCTAGTGTAAGACATGTCTAGGACATGCATCGTCCACATTACGGAAGCTAGTGTAAGACCATGTCTGGAACATGGCTTCAGCACTGAGACGAGTGCTAGTGTAAGACATGTCTGGGATATACATCGGCCTCGAGATGTAAGCCAATGTAAGACATGCCTGGGACATGCATCGGCTACGAGATGATAGTCAGTGTAAGACCATGTCTGGGACATGGCATTGGCACTTTACCCGTATTCAAGGTTTAATAAATATCCGGTGATACTCTGAATGGTTCAATGGTGGATGTTATGTTTTGAGTTAATGAGAAAAGTATAACCGTGTTGTGAATGGTAAAGGCACTTAATTGGTACGTATGAGATATAAGCTCAATATACATATTATATTATATGACTTTTATGGTTGGTGATGAGTAAGTTACATCTATGCCTACATCTGGGACATGAATACACTGATCATTGTGAAATTGTTGTTGTATATTTATTTATATGAAACTTACTAAGCTTTTATGCTTACTCCCTCCTCCTTTCAATTTTTCTTTCTGTGCCGCATAATTAGCTCAAGGATCACTTACAGTCAGAGATATCGATCACACTATCAGCCGAAACATTCGGTATAGTTGGATTTATATTTTTGAATATGGCATGTATAGGGTTTAGATTTTATCATTTTGTGTCTTTTAGATGTGATCAAATGTTCTGGCTTGGGATAGATCCCCACAGTTTGCATTAAGCCTTAAATGATGGCTAACATTCATTTTGAGTTTATAAAAACAATGCATTTCCATGATTGCATGAATGTCTATGGTAGTTGAATTGATTATAGAAAATATGTTTGCTTTGGTATTGGTTGGTTTTAGTATGAAAATAGGTAAGCAAGGGTGGCAATGAGGCTTGGAAAATAGCCTTACATTGTCCACACGAGTAGACATACTGGTGTGTGTCTAGGCCATGTGTGACACACGGTTAGCCCCATAGGCATGTGGTTCAGCCGTGTGTCCCCTGCATTTAAAAATTTTAAGTCAGAATGAATGGTAGTATTCACACGGGCAGAGACACGACCGTATGTCTCAGCCGTGTGGAGGACACGGCCTAGCACACGGACGTGTGCCACGGCCTTGTGACAATTTGGAATTGCTGACGTCAGAAATAGAATGTCAAGATTTTTGCACACAGGTTACACCACGGGCGTGTCGAGGCCATGTGAGGGACACGGGCGTGTGGCCAGCCCATGTGAAGTCTGCACTTGATTTATGAAAAAATTGTGGAAATAAATTGGCCACACGGGTAGGGGACACAGGCGTGTTACCCTTCCACACGGGCATGTTACCCCTCCATACGGGCGTGTGCCCTGTTTTAAAGGCAAATTTTTCTAAGATTAGTTAATGACCCAAAATGGTCCCGAATAATTTCTAATGGTCAAATTGGGGATCGTAGGCTCATAAATAGATGGTTAAGGTAGAAATTGAAAAAGTTTAGATTCGGACAGAGTCTTTGTTACTTAAAGTCATTCGAATGTATGAGATTGTGTTGAGTAATACCTCATACTTCACCCCAGCGTGGGATACTAGTATGAGGTGTTACATTTAGTGGTATCAGAGCTATGGTTTAGTCAGTTCTAAGATTAACGTAGCGAAAGTACGAGTTTAGCTATACATGCCATAGTTGTACATTGATAGTGTGATGAATTCTAACGATTATAAATTATGCTTTTATATAGCAAATGGATCCTGACAGAGCTATGACAGATGACGTGGAAAGTAACATGCCGGTACTCGCTAAAGGGACTGCGTCGGTTGAAAGGGAGCCTGTGACTATGGGCCAAGATGGAGGGGCTAGAAAAGCCTAGCTCCATATGATGGACGCTTGGTATACGGAGTTTGTTCGTGTGAATCCGAACACTCCACCTCTCCCACCTCCTCTAATTCCTCAGTATGCCTCGGTAGCTCTGCAAGGTAAAGACATGTTTAGACGAGAGAAACCCTCGGTAGACAAGATCTTGAAATAAGGGGTCGAGGAATTCCGGGCTAGCCTTGATGATGACCCAGAGAGAGCAGAGTTTTGGCTAAAAAATACCATAAGGGTATTTTATGAACTGTCATGCACACCTGAAGAGTGCGTGAAGTGTACCGTATCACTCCTTCAGGACTCAGCTTATCAGTGATGGAACACTCTCGTGTCCGTAGCACCGAGAGAGAGGATCAATTGGGAATTTTTCCAAGAGGAATTTCGAAAAAAGTATATTAGCCAAAGATTCATTGACCAAAAGCGAAAGGAATTTCTAGAGCTTAAGCAGGGCCAATTGTCAGTGACAGAGTACGAGAGCAAATTTGTGAGGCTCAGCAAATATGAGAGAGAATACGTGTCTATAGAAGCCACAATGTCTAAGAGATTTGAGAACGACCTCAATGAAGATATTCGAGTGTTTGTTGGCATTTTAGAATTGTGGAAGTTCGTAGCACTTGTTGAAAGAGCCTGTAAGGCAGAAGAGTTGATTAAAGAAAGGAGGAAAGTAGCTTTTGAGTTGTGGGATTCGAAGAAGAGGTAGATGGGGAAATCATACCAGTCCTCATCCAAAAGATCAAAGGAACTCTCTACACGATCAAATGCCTCGGTGGGGTATTCAAAAAAAATAAGAATCAGCAGAATTCAGCATCTAGAGCCCAGACCACTTCGGTTGCTAGTATTGGCAATGCTCGACCAAACTGGCTGGAGTGTCTGCAATGGGAGAAACGTCATTTCAGTGAGTGCTAAGGAAACGAGAGGGGCTGATTCAAGTGTGGGTTATTAGACGACTTTATCTGTGATTTTCCTGAAATGAAAGAGAGAGAAAAGAAGCAAGAAATGAAGGCAAGTAGTGCACCGTTGAGGGGTAGACCACAAAAGAACCCCAGAAGTGGGGCTAACAGTAGAGGCACATCAAGAGACGTCGTAGTGAGGTTTGAGGGAAGAGTGCTAGCATGGACCTATGCTATATGTGCTCGGGAAGAGGCAGGGTCTCCTGATGTGATTATGGGTACTTTTTCTATCCACGATATCTCTGTTGTTGCTTTAATTGACCTGGGGTCTACTCACTCTTATATTTGTATGGATTTGATACCTCGTATAAACATGTTAGTAGAGTCCATCGGGTTTATGATAAAAGTGTCTAACCCTTTAGTTAGGCATTGCCGTTTAATGAATTTGATGTAATCCTTGGGATGGATTGGTTGACTGCTCATAGTGTTGTAGTAGACTGTGGGAAAATGATAATAAAATTGAAATGTGGAGACAGGAATGTTCTTCAGGTTGGACCAAGTGAGTCAAATAATTTGTCGGTAGTAATATCGTCGTTGGCTGCTGAGAAATATTTAAAAAAAATATGAGGCTTACCTAGCTTTTGTGCTGAATACTCAAGTGACTAAATTGAAGATAGAATCAGTGTCAGTGGTTTGTGAGTTTACAGATTTGTTCCCAGAGGAATTACCCGGATTACCCCTAGTAAGGGAAGTAGAGTTTGGAATTGAGTTGGTCCTTGGAACGACACCTATCTCGATCACTCCGTATAGGATGGCTCCAACAGAGTTGAAGGAGTTGAAAGCATAGTTGCAAGAGCTAACAGATAAGGGTTTTACGAGACCGATTTATTCCCCGTGGGGTGCTCCAGTACTTTTTGTGAAGATGAAAGATGGGTCGATGAGGTTATGCATCGACTATAGACAACTCAACAAGGTAACAGTAAAGAACAAATATCCCTTACCAAGGATCGATGATTTGTTCGACCAGTTAAAGGGAGCCACGGTATTTTCCAAGATTGACCTGAGGTCGGGATACTACCAATTAAGGGTTAAAGAGCAAGATGTGCTAAACACTGCATTTCAGACAAGATATGGGCACTATGAGTTCCTTGTTATGCCCTTTGGTTTGACTAATGCCCCGATGGTGTTTATGGATTTGATGAACAGGTCATATCTGGATAAGTTTGTCGTCGTCTTTATCGATGACATATTGACTTATTTGTATGATCAGAGCGAGCACGCAGAGCATCTGAGAGTTGTGTTGCAAACCTTGAGAGACAAGCAGTTATTCACCAAATTCAGTAAGAATGGATTTTGGCTTAAGGAGGTCGGGTTCCTAGGACACATTGTGTCGGGTGATAGGATCTGGGTTGACCCAAACAAGATCTTAGCTATTGTTGAGTGGAAACCACTGAAGAATGTGACAGAAGTTCGAAGCTTTTTGGGATTGGCTGGATACTATAGACGGTTTGTAAATGGATTCTCCATGATAGCTATCCCAATGATGAGATTACTACAGAAAGATGTCAAGTTTGATTGGACAGAAATGTGTCAGCAAAGTTTCGAGAAATTAAAGGCTTTGTTGACTGAAGCCCCAGTGTTGGTACAACTGGAGTCAGGTAAGGAGTTCGTAATATATAGCGACGCATCCTTAAATTGGTTAGGGTGCGTACTTGTGCAAGAAGGTAAGGTCATAGCTTACGCTTCTAGACAATTGAATCCACATGAGAAAAATTACCCGACGCACGATTTGGAGTTGGCCGCCATGGTGTTCGCGCTGAAGATTTGGAGACGCCATTTGTATGGAGAGAAATTTCGGGTATTCACTGACCATAAAAGCTTAAAGTACTTTATGACTCAAAAGGAGTTGAATTTACGACAACGTCGATGGTTAGAGCTGATAAAGGATTATAATCTGATAATAGATTACCATCCGGGAAAGGCGAACGTGGCCGCTAATGCCTTGAGTAGAAAGTCATTTTTCGCATTGAGAGTAATGAATGTCAATATGGCTTTGTCTGATGAGGGTTCAGTTCTGATAGAATTGAAAACTAGACCAATTTTTCTTCAAGAGATCCAAGAAGCTCAGAAAAGTGATGAGAAGTTGCAGGCCAAGAGAATTCAATGTGAGTCGGGAATTGAATCAGATTTTTGTATTAGTACCGATGGATGCATAATATTCAAAGATAGAGTTTGTGTACCCAAGAATAATGAGCTTGTTCAAAAGATTTTGAGAGAGGGACATAGTGGCTGTTTGTCGGTCCACCCGGGTAGTGTGAAAATGTACAACGACCTGAGGAAAATGTATTGGTGGTCGGGTATGAAAAGAGACATTTCTGAGTTTGTTTCCAAGTGCCTAATATGTCAACAAGTAAAGGCTAAACACCAAGTACCTTCAGCTCTACTTCAACCTATCATGGTCCCAGAGTGGAAGTGGGATCAGATCACTATGGATTTTGTGACGGGTTTGCCAGTAACCCCGAAAAAGAAAGATGCAGTATAAGTTATTGTGGATAGGCTAACTAAGTTGACACATTTCATACCAGTGTATACTGACTAATCTTTGATAGACTAGCTGACCTGTACGTATCCGAGATTATGAGACTACATGGAGTGCCCGTATCGATTATTTCAGACAAAGACCCGAGGTTTACCTCGAGGTTTTGGAAAAAGTTACAAGAGGCATTAGAAACAAAGTTGAGTTTTAGTATACCTTTTCATCCGCAAACCGATGAACAGTCGGAGAGAGTAATACAAATATTAGAGGACATGTTATGGTGTTGCGTCCTTGAGTTCCAAGGCAGTTGGGATAAGTATCTACCATTGGTTGAATTCGCCTATAATAACAATTATCAGACAAGTCAGAAAATGGTGCCTTATGAGGCTTTATATGGACGAAAATGTAGAACACCATTGTATTGGACTGAACTTAGAAAGTGTCAGATTCACGGGGTCGATTTAGTCAAAGAGACTGAAGAAAAAGTTAAAATAATTCGTAAATGCTTAAAAATCACCTCAGATAGACAGAGATCATATGCGGATTTGAAACGGAAGAAAATTGAATTTCAAGTCGATGATAAAGTATTTTTGAAAGTATCTCCGTAGAGAAAAGTTATCAGATGTGGTAGAAAAGGCAAGTTGAGTCCTCGTTTCATATGACCTTATGAGGTTACCGAGAGAGTAGGGCCAGTTGCCTATCGATTGGATTTGCCACCAGAGTTGGAAAGGATTCACGACATGTTTCATGTGTCCATTCTACGTCGATATAGATCAGATCCTTTGCATATGATTGAGCTGACAGAGGTTGAGATTCTTCCGGATATGACTTATGGTGAAGAGCCGGTCAAAATTTTAGCCCAGGAAGTCAGACAATTGAGAAATAATAGTATAGCACTTGTGAAAGTTTTTTGGCATAGACATGGAGTTAAGGAAGCCACCTGGGAACCCGAGGAGTCTATGAGAGAGTAGTATCCAAACTTATTCACTGGTGAGATTTTGAGGACGAAAATCCCTAAGGGGGGAGAAATGTAACTGATACGTGATATTCGTGACAGGTTTTAAATATTTATAATGAATCGTTCTTGAAACTAACTATTATCATGATGAAGGCAAGTGTACCTATCGAACAGTAATATAGCTTTAGCAAGACCGGATTGTCGAACCCAAAGGAACTACAGGTACTATTAATGACTGTCTTTTTATTATCTAGCCTAAGAATAATGAGGTTTGTTTTAACTAACTAATTAACTAAACTAAGAATTCACAAAAAATAGAATTAGGGAATTACTTTTGGAAAACTCGATTGATTGAGACAATACCTAAGGAAAAATCCACCTAGACTTCACTTGTTATTTGACTTTGAACCGGACAATTTATTCATTTGACTTGATCCGTAGAAATCCCTAAGTTATATTATTATCTCTCTCAAGACTAACAACGTCTAACCCTAGGTTGAATAATTGAAATCTCTTTTTAATTAACTCCCTAGGGTTGCATTAACTTGATCTATGGATCCCCTTATTAGGTTTCACCCTAATTCGGCAAAATCTTGTCACCCTATCTCTAGGCGCGCAACCAAATCTCCTTAATTACGACAAATGTACTCTTAGATAGGGTCTATTCCTCCTCTAAATAAGAGCTTAACTTGAGTCAATATCCTGGAATATCAAAACAAGAATTAAGAACACATAATTAAGAACAAGTCAAATATTTATCATACAATTCAGATAATAATAACAAGATCTGTCTTAGGTTTCATTCCCCTTAGATATTTAGGGGTTTTAGTTCATAACTAAAAAGGTAAACATCTCAGAAGAATAATGAATACAAAACATAAAGAAAAACCTAAAACTCCTGAAGGGAAATTGAGAGGAGATCTTCAGTCTTAATGATGAATCCAATTTCTGAGATGGATCAATCGGCGTTCTTTGAGCAGTTCCCTTCTTCTTTCCCTATGTGTCCCCCTTTTCCTCCTCCTCTAGGGTGTATTTATAGCCTTTGGAATGCCTAAGAACCCTCAAAATTGGATTTTCTGAATTGGACTAAACTTGGGCTCAGTAAGGACACGCCCGTGTGACACGCCCGTATGCGATTACTTCAGCTGTGGTCAAGCCTGTTAAATAGGCACGGGCACGTGGTCCACCGTGTAAGTTGTGCTTCGATTCTGCCAAATTGACACAGCCGTGTGGTCTACCCGTGTGAGGAGGTCCTGGCCGTGTTGATTTTGTACGTTGGCCCATTTTCTCTGTTGTTGGATCGTTTCTTATTCCTTTCACTCTCTTATGCTCACCTAAGTATAAAAAATGAAATTAAGGCATTAAAAGCATCAAATTCACCAATTTTAAGGAAAAATCATCCATAAAATGTGCTAAGCATAGGATAAAAAATATGTATAAATTACGGTTTATCAGTAACAGTCCGATTTAGGGCCTAGTTGGAATAGTGGTCTCAGGACCACAAATCCAAAGTTGGGAAAATGATTTTTATTATTATTATGAAGTTATAGCATGAATATATTAGTGCATAAAAAATTTGGTGAGTTAATTTTGATGTTTGGAAGCCCGATTTCAAAAAAAGGACTAAATCGCATGAAAGAGAAAAGTTACATTTTAGTGCCCAAATGTGTTAAATAGCTAGAGAACTTAAATTGGGGGTCTTTAAAGGGAAAATACACCCTTAGAGAGTAGCTTGGCTGGCCATGTGATGAATTGAAACAAATAGTCAAAGGTTTAGGCAAATGATGTCATGATTTGGTGATAAAATAATGCCTACGACCTATCAATCATTTTTCTTCTTCATCATCTATTCTCTCCACCAAAAATATCAGCAAATATGGAGGTTTAAATTACAGAAACTTATTCCTCTCATAATGTAAGTGATCTTGATGATTTTTTTGTTGATTTTTACATTTTTGGAATGCTTGTATCATAGGCTTTCAAATCATAAGACTATCTTGCAAAATGGTAATAAGTTTAAGATTTCACCATGTGAATGTTCATGTTATTTTCTAAAATTTTATGGAAGAATATGAGTCTTAGAAGAGTTCTAAACAACCTTAGTGAAGGTGTTAGCATGAAAACACCTAAAGGGGCTATTTTGCATAAGTTGCAAAATAAATGATTAGTGTATGAAATAGTGAGATTTTGAAGTTGCTATAAGAGTAAAAAGGGTTTGGTTAGGCTTGAGATGCGAAGAAATTCGATAAAAATTGATTTTCAAGCCTAGGGGAAAAATGGTCATTATGCTAAGAACTAGAGGCAAAATGGTCATTTTACCAAAGATGTAAAATTTTGATTGCCTAAATGTGATTAGTGGCTAAATGAGTACATTTTTCTAATATAGATCAAGATTTACCAAATTCGGCCCTAGATCGGGGGAAAGCCAAGCAAGTAGATTGATTGACGAGTTGTCTACATTTTGTAGTCCGAGGTAAGTTGTATGTAAATAATACAACTATGTTGTTGATGTATGTGTTTGAATTGACATTGAATCGATAAGGCATAAATTGATTGATAATGATAATTGAGATAATAGAATTTCTGTTAGAACCTTAGGAAGTAGACCAGACATTCATGCCGTAATAATTGGGTCACTTGTGTGTGCTAGTGTAAGACATGTCTGGGACATGCATCGGCCACATTATGGAAGCAAGTGTAAGACCATGTCTAGGACATGGCATCGGCACTGAGACGAGTGCTAGTGTAGGACATGTCTGGGACATGCATCTGCTACGAGATGATAGTCAATGTAAGACCATGTCTGGGACATGGCATTGGCACTTTATCGATATTCGAGGTTTAATGAATACCAGGTGATACTCTGAATGGTTCAATGGTGGATGTTCTGTTTTGAGTTAATGAGATAAGTATAACCGTGTTGTGAATGGTACAGGTACCTAAACGGTACTTATGAGAGTTGAGCTCAATATAAATATTATATTATGTGACTTGTATGGTTGGTGATGAATAAGTTACATCTATGCCTACATCTGGGTCATGAATTTTTTGATCACTGTGAAATTGTTGTTGTATATTTATTTATATGCAACTTACTAAGCTTTTATGCTTACTCCCTCCTCCTTTCAATTTTTCTTTCAGTGCCGCCTAATTAGCTCAAGGATCACTTGCAATCAGAGATATCGATCACACCATCATCCGAAACATTCGGTATAGTTGGATTTATATTTTTGAATATGGCATGTATAGGGTTTAGATTTTATCATTTTGTGTCTTTTAGATGTGATCAAATGTTCTGGCTTGGGATAGATCCCCACACTTTGCATTAAGCCTTGAATGATGGCTAACATTCATTTTGAGTTTATAAAAAAAATGTATTTCCATGATTGCATGAATGTCTATGGTAGTTGAATTGATTATAGAAAATATGTTTGCTTTGGTATTTGTTGGTTTTAGTATGAAAATAGGTAAGCAAGGGTGGCAATGAGGCTTGGAAAATAGCCTTACATTGTCCACATGAGTAGACATACGGGTGTGTGTCTAGGCTATGTGTGACACACGGTTAGCCCCATAGGCGTGTGGTTCAGCTGTGTGTCCCCTGCATCTAAAAATTTTAAGTCAGAATGCATGGTAGTATTCACACGGGCAGAGACACGACCGTGTGTCTCAGCCGTGTGGAGGACACGGCCTAGCACACGGGCGTGTGCCACGGCCTTGTGACAATTTGGAATTGCTGACGTCAGAAATAGAATGTCAAGATTTTTGCACACGGGCTACACCACGAGCGTGTCGATGCCGTGTGAGGGACAAGGGTGTGTGGCAAGCTCGCGTGAAGTCTGCACTTGATTTATGAAAAACTTGTGGAAATAAATTGGCCATATGGGTAGGGGACACGGGCGTGTTACCTTTCCATACGGGCATGTGCCCTGTTTTAAAGGCAAATTTTTCTAAGATTAGTTAATGACCCAAAATGGTCCCGAATAATTTCTAATGGTCGAATTGGGGATCGTAGGCTCATATATAGATGGTTAAGTTAGAAATTGAAAATGTTTAGATTTAGACAGATTCTTTGTTACTTAAAGTCATTCGAAATGTATGAGATTGTGATGAGTAATGCCTCGTACTTCACCCCGGTGTGGGATACGGGTATGGGGTGTTATAGTTATTCTGGAAAAGATAGAGGAAAATAACATTTGAGCTCGAAACCTCATGCTACATCTGTAGAAGTGTAGGCAGTGTCAGAAACAACAATCTTAAATGTCAGTAGTGTGATAGATGACACTTCGACGAATGCAGATTGAAAGACGGGTCATGTTTTAAATGTGGTTTTTATGAGCATTATCTTAGAGATTGCCCCAAAAGGTCCGATAAAGAAAAGGCTCAGGCTACTCGTTTGAGTAATATAGCTGCGAGAGGGAGGCCACCCCCAAACACTGATCCATGCTCAAAAGAAAGCTTCAGCACCTGATATGATCACCAATACTTTTTCTATATTTGATACTAATGTTAATGCTTTGATTGACCTAGGGTCAGCACACTTATATGTATGGACAACTTTAGTGTCAGATAAGAAAACACCTTTTGAGTCTACTGAGTTTGTGGTTAAAGTAACAATCCCTATAGGCATGTATTAGTTGATAAAGCCTATAAAAACTGTTCTTTGATGATTGGGAGTTGCAACTTTCTGACTAATTTGATGTTACTACCATTTGATTAATTTAATGTGATTTTGGGTATACACTAGTTGACTTTGCATGATGTCGTTGTGAACTGTAGATGAAAGCATATTGTGTTAAAGTGTCAGAAAGGTGAAAAGCTTCAAATTGAATTAGATAGACTGGATAGTGTATCTAATGTTATTTCAGCTATGTCAGCACAAAAACATGTTAGAAAAGGGTCTGAAGTGTATCTCGCCTATATATTTGATTCCAGAGTTTCAAAATTGAAGTTAGAATCGACTCCGTTTGTATGTGAGTTTATAGATGGGTTTTTAGAAGAATTAGAAGGGTTACCACTAACCAGAAAGGTTGAGTTTGCTATTGAACTAATGCCGAGAACATCTCCAATATCAATAGCTTCGTACAGCATCACCAACAAAATTAAAAGAGTTGAAAACACAGTAGCAAGAGTTGATAGATAGGGGCTTTGCTCGGCCCAACTTTTCTCCTTAAGGTGCTCCTGTGTTATTTGTTAAGAAAAAGGACGGATCAATGCGACTATGTATTAACTACCGACAACTCAACAAAGTCTCGATCAAGAATAAGTATCCATTGCCACGTACCAATGATTTGTTTAACTAGTTCAAAGGTGCGACAGTATTCTTAAAGATCAATCTTCATTCTAGTTATTATCAACTACTGGCCAAAGACTCTAATGTGCCAAAAATTGTGTTCAGGACCAAGTACGAACATTATGTGTTTCTTGTAATGCCATTTGGTTTGACTAATGCACCTGTTGTGTTTATGAACTTGATGAACAGTCAGACTGTATTTAGACAGAGTCGTTGTGGTGTTAGTTGATGATATGTTGATCTATTCATGAGATGAGACAAAGCATGCCTAGCAATTGAGAATTGTTTTGCAAACTTTACGCAAAAAAATTGTTCGCTAAGTTAGCAAATGTGAGTTCTCACTTCAAGAAGTCAGATTTTTGGGACATGTGGTATTGGCAGACGGTATTAGGGTTGATCCGAGTAAGATCTCAGCTGTTGTGTACTAGAAAACTTTGAAAAATGTATTTGAAGTCAGAATTTTTCTGGGCTTAGCCGGATATTACAGAAGATTTGTCAAGGGATTTTCTATGATTGCTACGCCATTGATGAAACTGTTGCAAAATGATGTTAAATTTGAATGGTCTGAAAAATGTCTACAAAGTTTTAATTAGTTGAAAGCTTTGTTAACCGAGGCACCTGCCTTTAGTTCAAACAAAGCCCAGTAAAGAATTTGTAATTTATAGTGATGCTTCGTTGAATGGTTTGGACTGTGTTCTAATACAAGTGGGAAAAGTGATAGCATATGCTTCTCGACAGTTGAAACCGCACTAAAAGAATTATCCGACTCACAATTTAGAGCTTGCAGTTATCATATTTGCTTTAAAGATTTTACGACACCATTTGTATGGAGAAAAATGTCATATCTTCACAGATCACAAAAGCCTAAAGTATTTGATGTCGCAAAAAGACTTAAACTTGAGGCAGTGTAGATGGCTTGAATTGTTGAAAGATTATGATTTGATTATCGACTATCATCTAGGAAAGGCTATTATCATTATTGACACACTGAGTAGAAAATCTCCGTTCGCTTTGCGAGCTTTGAACACACGGTTAATGTTGATTGTTGACAGTTCAATTTTAGCTTAATTACAATCTAGACCGATGTTTCTGCAACATATTTGTGAAGCTCATTATTGTGACAAAAATTTGATTGCTAAATGGAAACAAATTGAGACAACATTTGATTCAGATTTTCATGTGGGTTTAGACAACAACTTGTACTTCAAAAAATAGAATTTGTGTTCTGAGACATTTTGCTGTCATTCATAAGATTTTATAGGAAGCTCACAGTAGTAACTTTTGATTTATCTAGGTAGCAATAAAACGTACAATGATTTGAAATAGATGTATTGGTGGTCAAGTATGAAAGGAGAGATTTCAAAGTTCGTATCGAAATGTTTGGTTTATCAACAAGTTAAAGCCGAGCATCAAGTACCTTCTAGTTTATTACAACTTGTGATGGTTCTAGAGTGGAAATGGGAACGTGTCATTATTGATTTCATATCGGGATTGCCTCTATCTTCGAAAAAGTAATATACCGTGTGAGTCATTGTAGATCGTTTGATGAAATCCGCGCATTCATTCCATTTTGTACAAATTTTTTACTTAAAAGATTGGCAGAGTTGTATGTTGCTGAGATTGTTAGATTGTACGGTGTGCCAGTTTCTATTATCTCATAAAGAGATCCATGCTTTACATCTCGATTCTGGAGAAAATTACATAAAGCTCTAAGTACTCAACTGCATTTTAGCACAGCATTTCATCCACATATCGATGGTCAATCTAAGCAAGTAATTCAAATACTCGAAGATATGCTTTGATGTTGTGTTTTAGAGTTCGAAGGTAACTGGGAGAGATTTCTATCGTTAGTTGAATTTTCTTATAATAACAGTTATCAAGAAAGCATGGAAATCTCACCGTACAAAGCTTTGTATGTCACAAGTGTCGAACTCTGTTATACTGGACTGAGCTAAGCGAGAAAAAATATTCAGTATTGATTTTATTCGAGAAACTGAAAAAAGGTCAAAGTGATTCGAGACAGTCTGAAAGCGGTTTCGAATCAACAGAAATCTTATGCAATTTTGAGAAGAAAAAATATAGAATTTCAAGTCAGTGAAAAGGTATTTCTAGAAGTATCACCTTGGAAGAAAGTTCTTCGATTTGCCCAAAAAAGAAAGCTTAGTCCGTAGTTTATCAGGTTGTACGAGATCATTGAGAGAATCAGACCAGTAGCTTACAGATTGGCTTTGTCATCAGAGTTAGAAAAGATTCATAATGTCTTCCCTGTATCGGTGTTACGAAAGTATCGATTAGATCCTTCACACGTAATATCCCCAGTTGATGTTGAGATTAAACCTGATAAGACGTACAATGAAAAACTGATCAGAATTCTAGCTCAAGAAAGTAAAGAATTGAGAAATAAAAGTATAACTTTAAAGTTCTCTGGTAGCAGCATAGAATATAAGAGGCTACATGGGAAATAGAAAAAGCTATAAAAGTGCAATACCCAAACTTATTTTCGGGTGAGATTTATTAGGATGAAAATTTCTTTAGGGGAGAGTTGTAACAGCCCGTTTTTAGTGAAATCGGAACAGAGGTTTTGGGTCCACAAATCTGACAAAAAAATTATTATTTTATTATTAATTTAGTGTTTATGGGATGTTATTGAGGTCGTATTAAAATTTTGTTAAGAAATTTTGATGTTTGCATGATTAATTAAGTGAAAAGGACTAAATAGTAAAAAGTGTAAAAGTAGAGTTCCATTAGTTAAAAGGGTCAAATAGCTATGAAACCTTGAAGTGGATGGATTTAAATGGTCATTATACCATTTATAAAGCTATTGGACAATTATGGACACAATTTAAATGATTTTTAAGGTTAATAAGTAAGGTTAAAAATGTAATTTAATAATTTAAGTTAAATAAAATGTGGTAAAATCATAGTATCATCTTCTTGGATGAATTTCTCCACCGAATTTAGAGAAGGAAAACACTATTTATGCACTTTGAAGGTTTGACTATATTCAAGTTTTGCATGTAAGTGATTTTGCACCTCGTTTTTAATGATTTTTATGTTTTTGAAGTTGATGTAGCTTAATTTAGCTTGCCCGGGGATCAATTTGTAAAACTGTCAAAGATTTAGGGTTATGCCATGAATGATTTTGTATGATTCTTGATGTTTAATGATAGATTATGAGTTCTTGTTGATAAATAAACAAGTTTTGTAAAGTGATTTTTGATGAAAATGACATTTAGGGACTTGTTTGTAAAAATGTAAAAGTTCATGCTAAATTTATGAAATGATGATAGGTATAGGTTGGTTTAATTGGTTAGCTTGAGAAGAGGATTAAAATGTTTAGATTTCAATTTATGAGCTTAATAACTAAATTGTGAAAAGGAAAAATATTAGGGGCAAAATGGTAATTTTACGTAAATATGAATTATGGACTGAATTGAATAATAGAAGTATTAAATGTATTGAAACTATCTATCTTGATCAAGATAGACCATGTACGGATTTAGATTGGGGAAAAGCTAAGGCCTCGGATTAGTTGGATTTTGTTTTTACGCCCTAATTGTCGAGCTAAGTTCATATGTACGGATTACTTTATTTATGTAATTCAATTGTATGTATTTATGTATTTGTAATGCTATTGAACAATGTATTTCCAAAGCAAAGCTATGATGGTTGTCGAGTCCTAGTTGAACCTTAGGAATTCTTAGGATACAAGTGACATGTCATTAGGGATTTCATGTTCGAGTGCTCGTCTTAAATGTCCTACCGATGGCTAAGGTCGTGCATTTGTTGTAGATACTCCATAGCTCGTGTGAGCAGCATTGTGTAGCTTACATTTTAATCCACAGCTCATGTGAGCAATGATGTAAAGGAAAGGTTACGGCTATATGTTTAAGCTCATGTGAGCTTTCCAGAATATACGATGATATTCTAGTTGGTTTAACGGGCAAGAAAAGGGATTGAAATGGTAAGTTTCCAAATAGAATTATGCATATGCTCATGAAAAGGATGTATGAATCAAATGATTTTTTTCTTATGAAAATGGCTTATCATGTGGTTAATCCAAATGAGTTATGTATAAATGCAGTAACTTCTGTATTGATGATGATGTTAGGTTTGTGCCAAGCTTGTGGTTTGGGTTACATTAAGTTTATACTTATTATTATGCAGTGAAACAGTCAGTTGTGTTTCATATTCTACGAACTTACTAAGCATTATGTGCTTACGTAATTTCTTTCCTATGTTTTATAGATTATCGGAAGCTCGATTGGTTTGGAAGCTCATTGGAAAGGTATCACACTATCCAGCATAAATTTCGATAGTTTTAGAATATTATGGCCAAGGTTATAATGGCATGTATAGGTGGGCTTGTAATGGTATTTAGTTGAATGTTTAATGGATGAATTGGTATGTATAACTTATGCAAGTTGTCTCGGTTGGTACCATTTGATACCTTGATGCCTTGATGTTTTGTGTCATTGTGCTATCCCATGTTGCATGTTTTGGAAGGGCTTATGTAGTATGTTTTGAGGTAGCTGGAGTATAGTGATGTTATGTGTAACACCCCAAACCTGGCCTGGATGTTATGACCGAATCTGGAAATGTCACATTAAAGTGTTTTATGTAAAGTGAGATATCATTGAAAAACCCCATACTATAATTAACCTCTTTGTGATCTTAACGATGATTTTAAGATGTCTCGCTCATTTTCAAAATGTAAGTCGTTTGGCAAAAAGTTAATCATATTTAAATGTCATTATTTTTTTTAAAATGTTATTTCTTGCAGAAGCTAGTAAAATAGGTTGCGTATTCGTGGTATTTTTTAAAAGCATCTATCTTTTTGAAAACCCACACCTTTCCCTATTACTCGCAGTTATAAATCAAAACAAATAAAAATCTTAGATTAAAGATAAAATTCGAAGAAGCCTTATTACAATAAAAAAACCCAAAATTAAATTAGTTATAATTTCAAATCAAATGAGAAAGCATGAGCGGCTGTGTGGCCACCTTTGAGTCCCTTCCAGCACCGATCTGCCTAAGACTGGGGATTACCTGTATAGATAAACAGATGGGTGAGTTATGAAAACTCAGTATCAAATAAGGAAACGAAGAGCATTTACAGTCTGGGCCTAAGCCTAATTCAGTGATGGTTCAGTCTCAGTTAGGGCTTTAGCCCATTACAATATCAGTATCAGTTTGGGCCTGAGCCCATCTCAGTGATAGTAACAGTACAAATATTCAATCAAGAGATCCTATGCAGGCAGCCTCTACACTCCATCTCCATCCAGCCCTGCACTCCATGTGGGGATATAATTAACCCACCCATCCCGACACTCCAAATAGTACTGGTTGCGGCACTAAGCAGTATTTGTAGCAGAGCTGCCAGTACAGTACACTTCCTCCAATAATAAAACCCAATCCCCATGCAAAACATCATGCATCATGTCATGTCATGTCATAATATCATACATGTACTCAATACGTCTAAAGTGACATGCTGAACATAATCATACATCACATAGGGCATAATAGTCATTTTATCAATTAGGGGGTCTAGGTATACTTACTGACCCAACAGTAGTTCCACAGTCGTCTCAGGCAACCCGTGCAACCTTAACAGTGCAACAGTGAAAAATAGGCCCAAGCCTATATTGCGGGCCCATGTGGGCCCACACGCCAATGTGGCCCACATAGCCCAAAAATAACCTTGGCCGTATGGATTACACAGCCTGGCCGAACATTCTCCACACGTCCGTGTGGTTTACCCGTGTAGGGCCCACATGCCTGTGGGGCCCACACATCCGTTTTGGTCTGAAATGGCCCAAGACAGTCTCGGCCCATGAAATCGCTCATGCTGGCCTCAACGATCAAATGCCCATGTTTAGTTACACGGACCACCACATGAGTAAGGGCACGCCCGTGTAGCGTCATCGTTCACTTATTCTGGCTTTTGCCAATTTGATATTTGAGATCGTGTTACACACCTTGGTTAGAAAAATGCGCGAATAGTCCACAAGCACCAAAACCTACATTCAATCAAGATACTCTATTAATCATTTGACAATAGGGTTAAACAACCCCTCTTAACACTTATTCAAAATATTACTCATCACTTGCCTTAGTCTATCGATTGAGGCTTGCACACTTAAACCGTCGCAATAGATTGATTACAACCTGTAAAGATTACCTGTATTCCAACCGAACTTGTTAACTATTACCATAAACGCAAGTAGTTTGAACCAAGTGTACAACAACTTACCAAAAGCGTAAAACTAAGAATGGGAAACAGAAGCAATTAGCCTTCACCCAAAAAAAACACACAATAAAATCGAGGCGCAAGATGGAACAATCGCACCCCTAGCAGTAATCAGCAGAGAAAAGAAGATGTTAGATGGAAAATTATTACAACAGAGAGAGAGAGAAATATAAAGAGAACAACTGTGAGCCTGAACAGAGATGGCAACAGAGGAAGGGTTCGGCTATAAACCAAGCATTCAACAGTCAGAAGGAAACACCACAATGACAAGGGAGAATTTCCCCAAAACAGAAAAAGTAGAAAGAGAGAGAAGAAGAAGTGCTTGACCAAAGCCCCAAGGTGCAAGGAGAGGGAATTGTTGAAATTCGAAAGAATAGTAAAAATGGGGAGAAGGGTATTCGACCAAAGGCAGAACTGACTTGAGAGATGGAGAGAAGCAAAAATAATCGATCAAGACAACAAGAGGTAGAAGAGGGGGAATTGCTAGGCCCAAACGAATTGAGAGAGAGGGACAGAGAGCATTCAGCCAAGGAGAAAAGGGAAAGAAGAACGAAATGGCAAGCAAGGGACCCAAAATGCAAACCCAAAATAAGCAAAAATGAGAGACACAACAAAACTCCATAGCACAAATCAGTCTCCAAAGAAAAGAAAAGAACCAAAACTCTTGGTAGTAACCAAAAAGGAGTGCTAATGCTCACCAAAGCCAAAATTATTGAGTTCCACAATTCAAATTCGACACATCACTCCCTCTCACCTCAACTTACCATAATTTTCTCCCTAAATCCCTCCATGCCGTCCACTACCCTCCCAACTACTTAATTCAAAATCCTCTCAAACACTTCAGTAGTTCAGGTTGACTAGAACTCCCACACGGCCTTACCAGCAAAATAAAACCCTCCCCTGCATTGCCAAGACTCGAACTCATGACCTTCAGTAGCAATGACACACCACCTATCCCCTAGACCAGCAAGCCCATTCTGACATGTTTTACCCATATTTATTTAAAAAGCCTACTGACTAGGGATAGGGTTTATTCATATCAAAAACAAAACTTTTGCACAAGCCAAGGCTCGAACCTGACTTCTCAGACTCTTCCCAGGACACTTAACCACTGAAGCATGTACACAGTTGTATAACACAACATACGAAAATGAGCATTAAAGATTTTTGGGGCGTTACAACTCTACCCCTAAAAGAAAATTTTGGCCTCAAAATTTTATCTGATCAAAACAGATGAGGGTATTGTTGTCGTATCGTCTCCTCAGGTTCCCACGTCGCCTCCTCAGAGCTATGGTTATGCCAAAGAACCTTAACCAGTGGTATAGACTTCCTCCTTAAAACATTTACATCCCGATCCAAAATCTAAACTGCCTCCTCCTCGAAAGTCAGGTCCGGTCTAACCTCAATCTCCTCAGTCAAAAATAACATGCGTGGGATTAGAGCGATAGCGCCTCAAAATAGAGATGTGGAACACATCATGAATCCGGTCTAACTCTGGAGGTAACTGTAGCTGATAGGCAACTGGTCCCACACGTTTCAGTATGTGATAAGGCCCAATGAACCTAGGGCTCAACTTGCCCTTCCGTCCAAACCTCAATACCTTCTTCCATGGTGAGACCTTATAAACACGAAGCCCCCCATGGAATACTCAATCTCCTTACGCTTCAGATCTGCATACGACTTCTGTCTGTCTGATGCCACCTTCAATCGATCCCAAATTAGTCTAACTTTATCCTCAGTATTAAAAACCAATTCACTACCCAGAACATGCCGCTCGCCCAACTTAGTCCAACACGAAGGAGTATGACACTTATGACCATATAATGCCTCATAAGGTGCCATCTATATGCTAGACTGATAACAATTGTTATATGAAAATTCTGCTAACGGCAAGTATTCCTCCCAACTTCCTTGAAAATCAATCACACAACTCCTTAACATGTCCTCCAGTATTTGAATCACCTTCTTTGACTGACCATCTGTGTTAGGATGGAATATCGTACTAAAGTCCAACCTTGTTCCCAGAGCTTCATGCAACTTCTTCCAAAACTGAGACATGAAGCGAGGATCCCTATCAGATATTATGGAAACTGGTACCCCATGTAGTCTCACTATCTCAAACACATACAGTTTAGCCAGCTTCTGCAAAGAGTAATCGGTACGACCTGGTATCAAATGGGCAGATTTGGTCAATCGATCCACAATGACCCATACTAAATCCTTCTTAGTAGGCGTTAAGGGCAGCCCACTAACGAAGTCCATAGTCACTGTCACCCACTTCCAAAGCAGAATTTTAACTAGCTGAAGCAACCCTGAAGGTAACTGATGTTCAGCCTTAACCTGTTGGAAAGTTAGACATTTACCCACAAAGTTGGTAACATCACGCTTAAGACCCGACCACTAATATAACTCACGAAGGTCTCGGTACATCTTACTCCCACCAGGATGCATAGCATAAGGACTACTATGCACCTCTCGCAGTATAGACTACCTCAAGTCAGTATCCTTGGATTAGAGAATCGAAATCAAGAAGAAAAAGAACCCATAGGTGAAGGGGGTCTTGTATCAGATGCACAAAAACAAGGAAATTTTAAATCTGTTCTCTCAAACCAAGAAAAAGATGTTGAAGAAGATTATGATAAATCGATAAAAAGAAAAAGCAATACAAGAACAACACGGTATACAGATTCTCCCAAAGAAACAGAGCACCCCTTCGCTATTCAGTCCAAAATCCACAGTATCCCCACTCTCAACCTGTCAAAAACAAAGACCCAGCAACTCATCTTCCAACTGTTTACTTTTAATCTGCTCAATCCACATCGGTTTAACTTGGAGCTCAGCCAACAAGCTACCATCATTAAATAAACTGAGGCAAGCAAAAATCACACTCAGAACGGTCATAGCTCTACGAATCAGTTCGTCTACCACCATGTTGGCCTTCCCAAGGTGGTATTCGATTGTACAGTCATAATCTTTTAGTAGCTCAATTCATCTACACTGTCTAAGAATTAGCTCCTTCTAAGTGAGGAGATATTTAATGCTCTTGTGATCAGTGTAAATGATACACTTCTCACCGTATAGGTAATGCCTCCAAATCCTCAGTGCGAATACCACTGCGGCCAACTCCAAGTCGTGCGTCAAATAATTCACCTCATGCGTCTTAAGTTGAGAGACACATATGCTATAGCCTTACCATCTTGCATCAATACACATCCCAAATTGACATGTGATGCATCGCTGTAAACAATGAACTCTTTCCTAAACTCTGGCTGTATCAAAACAGGAGCCTCAGTCAAAACTTTCTTGTGAAGCTCTCTTGCTGTGAATCAGTCCAGTTAAACAGCACCCCTTTACTCAACAACTTAGCCAAGTGTGCTGTAATCAGTGAAAACCCCTTTACAAATCACCGATAATACCCTGTCAGTCCCAGAAAACTGCAGATCTCAGTTAGGTGGCTTCCAATCCAAAATAGCCTTAATTTCTCGAGGATCAACCCTAAACCCCTCAGTAGATACCACATGGCCTATAAATGTTACCTCTCATAACCAGAACTCACACTTACTAAACTTGGCGTACAGTTGTTTCTCCCTCAAAATCCACAGAAAAACTCATAGATGTGCATCATGTTCATATTCAGTTCTCGAATACACCAGAATGTCATCAATAAAAACCACTACGAACCGATCCAGATAGGGTTGGAGCACTCGATTCATCAAATCCATAAAAACTACTGGTGCATTCCTCAGTCCAAACGATATCACTAGGAAGTCGTAATAACCATAACGAGTCCTAAACCCTGTCTTGTAAACATCAGTCTCTTTAACCTTCAGTTGATGGTACCCTGATCGGAGATCAGTCTTAGAGAAAACTAAAGTTCCACGAAATTGATTGAACAGATCATCTATCCTCGGTAGGGGTACTTATTGTTAATGGTCAATTTATTCAATTGTCAGTAATCGATGCACATACGCATGGATCCATCCTTCTTTTTCACAAACAAAACCGGTGCTCCCCATGGAGACATACTAGGGTGGATGAACCCACTGTCTAACAACTCTTGAATCTCAGCTTTAAGCTCCACAAGCTCCTTCGGTGCCACTCTATAAGGGGTGATGGATGCCAAAGCTATACTAGGTAGAAGCTCAATCCCAAGCTCAACTTCACGGTTCAGAGGTAACCCAATAAGCTCATCAGGAAAAGCATCCGAAAAGTCTTTAGCTGTTCTGATATCTTTAATAGAAGAAACCCCAGAATCTGGAACATTAATGTAGGCTAGGTACGCCTCACAACTCTTACGACCAACTTCTCAGCTCTTAATGCACAAATCACATTTGTCAAGTAGTTCCAGCGCTCCCTAATTACAACTACCTCGACATCCTCTGCAGTTCTCAGTACCATCCATTTAGTAGCACAATCCAAGCTCACTCGATGTTTAACCAGCCAGTCCATTCCCAAAATTAAATCAAATTCTCCAAAAGGAAGTCCCATCAAATCCGCTAAAAAGATAACCCCATGAACTTCCAAAGTTACATCCCTGAACAGTTTATTTACCCTCACTGACTACCCCAATGGAATCAACATAGTAACCTCACTTGTATTGCTCTCAACCAAAATACCCTTAAAGTCTCAGACACATTACAAGCTATATAGGAATGAGTACATCCTACATCTATCAGTGTAGTATAAGGTACATTATAGATAAAGAACATACTCGCGATAACATCTGGGGCATCTCTATCCTTTTGGCAGCGCCTAGCATAAACCAGAGCTGGCTTCCTCACCACAGTGTGACCAGCACCTTTGCCTGGTGCCTTCTAACCATGACCAAAACCATTACTGCCTCTGGCCTAACCACGGCCTCTCGGCGGCTGCTGAACACCCCTCGGCGGTTGTACAGTACCCATACCCATAGCTTGCATCTGATCGGGCCTCTGTGGACAATCTCTGATATGATGCTCCAATGATCCACATCTCAAACATGCCCCAATCCTTTTCCAACACTCACCCTGATGGCGTCTTCCACAATCAGCACAGGGCTGCAGTCCAATAGCAGCAACAGGGCCCCCAACTCTGACCGACCCATCCACTCTGGCCTTTTTCTTAAGCCTCAGAAAAGAACTCGAGGGCTCTGAATCCCTCTTGTTCCTACCTCTCTCTTTCTCGCGATTTTGGTGCTCAACATGCTTCGCCTCTTCGGCGATCTTTGCCTTATCTACCAGAGCAGCAAATTCTTGCTCTCTCTGTGGAGGTATCAGCACCCGTAAACTATCTTTGAGACCGTCCTCGAAATGAACACATCTTTTGTACTCAGTTGCCACCATCCCTCGCGCATAGCGGCTTAATCGCAAAAATTCAGCCTCATATTCAGCCACTGATTTATCACCCTGAGTCAAATTTAGAAACTCTCTCCTCCGAGCACCCACATAACTGGCACCCACATACTTTCCCTGAAAAGCAGTCTTGAAAAATTCCCAGGTCAGTAGATCGGGCTGACTGCCCTCTTTAACCGTAAGCCACCACTGGTAGGCCTCATCTCACAGCAATGACGCTGTACCCTTTAGTTTCTGCTCGGGGGTGTAGTCAAGATCATCCATGATCCTTTCTGTGGCCTTAATCCAATATTCAGCCACATTAGGGGAAACTCCAAGAGTACTCCTAAAAATCTTAGCTTTATTAGACAGAAGTCATTCTGTAACCGACCCACGACCCATAGCACCAGTATTGGGCTCGACAACCCTCTCTAAAATCAGCAACATAGCTTGGGATAGTGCATCGTCCCTAGCCACACAATCATGAGACCTAGTCTCAGCCACAGGTGAAGCCGCTACCTCTCCTTGGTTCACTTATTCTGGCTTTTGCCGATTCCATATTAGAGATCGTGTTACACACCTTGGTTAGGAAAATGCGCGAATAACCCACGAGCACCAAAACCTACATTCGATCAAGACACTCTATTAATCATTTGACAATAAGGTTAAACAACCCCTCTTAACACTTATCCAAAATATTACTCATCACTTGCCTTAGTCTATCGATTAAGGCTTGTACACTTAAACCGTCACAAGAAATTGATTACAACCCGTAAAGATTGAACTTGTTAACTATTACCATACACGTAAGTAGTTTGAACCAAGTGTACAACAACTTACCGAAAGTGTAAAACTAATAATGGAAGACAGAAGCAATCGGCTTTCACCCAAAAACACACAATAAAATTAAGGCCCAAGATGGAACAATCGTACCCCCTAGCAGTAATCGGCAGAGAAAAGAATATGTTAGATGGAAAATTATTACTGCAAAGAGAGAGAGAAAGAGAAAGAGAACAACCGTGAGCCTGAACAAAGATAGCAGCAAAGGCAGGGTTCGGCTATAAACCAAGCATTCAACAGTCGAAAGAAAACACCACAATGACAAGAGAGAATTTCCCCAAAACTGAAAAAGTAGAGGGTGAGAGAAGAAGAAGTGTTCGACCAAAGCCCTAAGGTGCAAGGAGAGGGAATTGTTAAAATCTGAAAGAATAGCAAAAAGGGGGAGAAAGGTATTTGGACAAAGGCAAAACCAACTTGAGAGAGGGAGAGAAGCAAAAAGAATCCGTCAAGACAACAAGATGTAGAAGAGGGGGAATTGCTAGCCAAACAAATTGAGAGAGAGGGATAGAGAGCATTCGACCAAGGAGAAAAGGGAAAGAAGAATGAAATGGCAAGCAAGGGACCCAAAATGCAAACCCAATATAAGCAAAAATGAGAGACACAACAAAACTCCCTAGCACAAATCGGTCTCCAAAGAAAAGAAAAGAACTAAAACTCTTGGCAATAGCCGAAAAAGAGTGCTAATACTCACCAAAGCTGAAATTCTTGAGTGCCACAATTTAAATTCGACACACCACTCCCTCTCACCTAAACTTCCCATAATTTTCTCCCCAAATCCCTCCATGCATTCCACTCCTCTCCTAACTATTTAATTCAAAATCCCCTCAAACACTTCAGTAGTTCAGGTTGACTAGAACTCCTACACGACCTTAGCAGCAAAATAAAACCCTCCCCTACATTCCTAAGGCTCAAACTCATGACCTTCAGTAGCAATGACACACCACCTATCCCCTAGACCAGCAGACCCATTCTGACATGTTTAACCCATATTTATTTAAAAAGCCTACTGATTAGGGACAGGGTTTATTCATATCAAAAACAAAACTTTTGCACAAGCCAAGGCTTAAACCCAAGACTTCTCAGACTCTTCCCAGGACACTTAACCACTAAAGCAGATACACAGTTGTGTAACACAACATACGAAAATGGGCATTAAGGATTTTTGGGGCATTACATTATGGCATGGTTTGTAGTGGAATGGTAATGGTTAAATTGAGGTGTGTTTGGTAAGTTTTGAAGCTAGTAATTGATGAATGAAAAGTGGTAGAATATGCATGTTTAGGTAAGTCTTGATGATAGCATTTGAGGTGCCTTTGAATGGCATATTAGTTAGTTGAATTAGGACTTTTGGAATGCTCATTAGACGTATGATTTGATAGGTTTTGATGTCTTGATTTTTATGCACAAAAGGCTTAAAGGTTTATACATGATGTGGTGTTGGGAATAGCTTGATTTTGGGCAAAATTATGTCTACACGACTTAAGACACGGGTGTGTGACTCAGCCGTGTGTGACCCAAGGCCTGGCAACACTGCCATGTGTGTAAGTTCCTTTCCATGCAAGTCAATCAGTTACGTGGCCTAGCACAAGGCCTGGCACACGGGCGTGTGACACGGCCGTGTGACCCTACTCAGTGAGTTACATGGGTGAGGACAAGGGTTGGGACACAGCTGTGTGTCTCAACCGTGTCAAGCACATGGTTGAGCGACCCCTATTTTTAAAATCTTGTGAATTTTTGTTTAAACTTTTCTAATGTTTTCGATTTTGTCCTGAATTGTTTCTAAGATATTTTTATGTATTGAAATACTGTGGACTTATTTACGTATTGAAATACTATGGACTTACTTACGATTTAATTCTGGTCAATACGCAGGGACTATTCCGCTATTTTCTCTTTTCCTCGATTATTGTTTCGTTGATTCAAATCTTGATCTATATAATAATTAAACACACATTTCACATTCCATTCAATGCAAATGACCCTTAAATTTTCATTAATTACACATTTTCCCTAAATTTTTACAACTTTTGCAATTTAGTTCCCTAACCCGAAAATCATCAAATTAACCATTCCCTACGAATCAAATTACAGTCAAATATACTAGGCCCTTTGATAGTCCATATTATACATCAAGTTCACTATCAAACCTTGAAATTTTAACATTTTAACAATTTAATCCTTAAATCAAAATCTAACAAAAATCACTTCACAAAACAACCAAATACCACAATCAAAGATTCAAAGACATAGCTATCATTCAAACTATTCATGATTCATCAATGGAAACTTCTAAAATTTTTAACAGATTCAAGAACGAAGGTATGGGCTAGCTGGACCTAGTTGCAACGATCTCAAAAACATAAAAATTACAAGAAAGGTATCAATTTCACTTACATGCATCCACCTAAAACCACTGAAACTTCAAGCTTTTGAAAATGGAGGCTTCGATCATCCAAGAAGAAAAATGAAGAAAATGTTGGTGAATTTTCATTATGTTTTAAGTTAATTTCTACATATTTACAAAATTACCATTATCTACATTTTCTTTCAATTTTTTCCTTTAGTTTTCACTCCAATACTATCCACTAACAAACAATAAGGTCTAATTTGCCTTATTAGTCCTCCGTCATTTATTAGTTAATCTAGTAAATCATCTAAATGCAATAATTAACAAGTTTTACACCTTTTACAATTTAGTCCTTTTAGCTTAATTAAGTATCTAAACATTAAAATTTTTTAATCAAATTTTAATACGAGTCTAATAACTCTATAAATATTCTATAAATAATATTTACGAGTTGACACGACAAAAATTTGTGGTCCCGAAACCATTATTTCGTCACCATTAAAAAACGAGTTGTTGCAACTCTTCACCCTTAGGAAATTTCGTCCTCGAAATTATTACTTGAGAATAGATTCAGATATTGTAATTTTATTGATTCCTTAGTTTCCTAGGTAGCCTCCTCAGTACCATGTCGATGCCACTAGACTTTTACCAATGGTACTTGTTTATTCTAAAGTTCTTTGTAACGCCTCAATTTTCGGGAATTCTGTAAAAGTTGTAAAATTTAAAATTCTGTGTTCTGTTTGTTATGTGTAGGATTAATCATGTTGGTGGGCCTCTAGAAGGCCCAAGTTTAGGATAAAACCTAGTAGTTTTAATTAAATTTAATTCTATAAGAGAAAGGGGTTCTAATAAATTGGGCTTTTAGGAATTATTTGTGAAAAATAGATCACAAGGAAGCAAGTGGTAAAGTGGCATGTGACGCCACTAGGAAGGATGTAGTGGCGTGTGGAAGCTTGGGGAGGACCCAGGTTCAAGTCACAATGACAGCAAATTAAGTGATTAATTTTTATGTACAGGAAAAGGAAGTGATGGAACTGAAATAAAAGTCTGTCAGGAAGAGTTTAAGAGGGTAAGGGGATTGAATAATGATAGAGATAAGGGAGGAAATCTAGGAGCTGATTGGGGTGAGCTGTGTTGGCCGAATTTTGGACTCATGAGAAGAAGGAGGTGGCTGGCCAAGGGTTTCTTTAGGGGGTAAATTCGGCTAGGTTAAAGTGCCAGTATAAATTCGGCAATAGGGAGGGAGTTGTGCCGTTTACTGCTTTTCTCACCTTCTCCCTTTAGCCATTTTTGCTTTCTTCTTATTCTCTTTCTCCATAGCCGAACCTTTCAAACCTCTTGTCCATCTCCACCCTACTCTACATCACTTTCCTCCATTAATTTTCTTAGACTAAAGCCGAACCTCAAATCTCAAAATCCCGAAAGCTATATTCTTGTGCCGTTTTTCCAAAGCCATATTCCTCAATATGTTTTCCTTTTTGACCAACATTCCTCTCCTCTAAACCCCTAGCATCTGTCGACAACATTACCCAGGGTTATAGCCTCAAATCATTATTTTCTATATCACCTAGAAAAGCCGAAACTACTATAGAGTTAGGGACTTGTAGCCGAAACTTCAAAGCTTCTAGATTCAAGTTTTACCGTCATTTAAAGGTTGAATCTGCATCAGATCTACGTGGAAAGCAGGAAGGAATAAGTGGTAAGTGCTCATCACTCCAAATCTAGTCTTATTTTTCAAGTTAGGAAAACCCGAAGTCCCTAAAATCTAGGGAGGCTATCGATTTGGGCATAGGGCATAAAGGGTCTTTAACTGATGATTTATTTTGATGACTAGTGTCTTCTCAAGGGTTGGATCGAAGGCTTGGATCTTTGGAGCGATCAGACTTGGATCTAGCCATCGGATTTCGGCAAGAAGGTAAAGTTTTAAAGGCTTTTAGGGACAAAGTCGAATATGGGTAAGTAATTATGGAGATTAGTGTTGTGATTTGCAATCTAAGAATTGTAGCAACGTAATTGTAGGCAGTTCGTGCGTGGATCTTGTCAGCAAGTCGTCACAAATCAGGTGTGTAACTGACACCCTTTCATAGGCTTGATCGGCAAAAGCCGAAAAGCCGAAATACCGAAAAACTGGTATTTTGGGCGCTTGCGAGTGTGCGAATGCTCGTGAGATGTATGGGTAATTATTACTGGTAATCGAAAGTGATGAAACTACAGTACGCGCGATTTCGTGCGTTGTGATATTTTGGGCTTAATGGGCCAAAACTGGGTTAATGGGCCAACAGGCCCAATTCGGTAAGAACGCTCGGTAAGTGTTTTTGGCTAAACGTAATAGCTACGATATGCATGAAAACCTTAGAAATAGTTAGATTTACTAGAATACCCCTATGTATGCAAAATTACCATTATACCCCTATGTATGCAAAATGACCTTTATACCCCTAGGGTTAATTTTGTCTGAAAAGCATGATGAATTAAATCTGTATGATGTATGCCATGAATGTATATCTGTTGCATGGGGACATGGGTTATATTATGGAGGAAGCGTCCTGGTGGCTATGCCACAAATTATCTGTTCTGGTGGCCCTGCCACAAATTATCTGTTCTGGTGGCACTGCCACAAAATATCTGTATCTGGTGACTCTGTCACATTTTCTATATCTGGCAGTCATGCTGCATATTTCTGTGGCGTGTAGCGGTTGGGTGGGTCGAGTAGTCTCCCCACATGGTGAAAGGATGGTATGGGGGTGCACATGGTTAGATATGGTTGGGTTTCTGATATCTGTTCTGGGCCTATGGGCTTTATTCTGATATCTGTTCTGGGATGAGGCCAACTTATTCTGTCTCTATGGTTTGAACTAATTTAGGCTATGGTTGGGTTGAATTACACACTGAGTTTTCCAAAACTCACCCCTTATTTTCATCCTCGCAGGTAATTCTCAACCATAGTGGGCTTGGAGCTGTGAGGGATTTGGACTGGCCACATGTTTCTACGAACATGGTT
The DNA here is from genome assembly GCF_007990345.1 of Gossypium hirsutum. NCBI lineage: Eukaryota > Viridiplantae > Streptophyta > Magnoliopsida > Malvales > Malvaceae > Gossypium > Gossypium hirsutum. The sequence continues at coordinate 56,872,380 of NC_053428.1, forward strand.
TCTTTCTGGTGAACTGGACGTCCTTTAATTTCATCTATGGTTTTGGGTTTTAAGTGTAATAAGGCCTTTTAATTATTTTTATGGTTTTGTTTTACTTTTATTATTTTATTTTACTATGATGAAAAAAACTATGATGACTAAGGAAAATAGGTTAGCTTTAGGACGTGTTTTCAAAAACATTAAGGGACTTCAAAATAACACGATTACAAGTAAGACTTCCACTAAGCAAACGTTTTCAAACTTAATCATTTTCTTAAGATAGACATAACCAGACGGTTTTCTCAAAATTATACGAGTCGTTAAGGTGTGGCAATGGTGGTGTGCATGTCTAGGATTGGATCCGAAGGGAGCTTGGTACTTAAGCAGTCCGACGGACTCACCTCCTCTTCTTCCTGGTTTCCTACCTGGTGCAAAACTTCTATTCACCTTAACCTGCTTTAAAAAGTATCTTTTACAACCCCAACTAAGTTTTCCAAACTAAGTAAAACGGAACGTTTTGAATGCATCGATGTGGCGCATCGGATCCGATCATAACGACTAGGTCGGGTTTGGGGTGTTATATTTAGTGGTATCAGAGCCAAGTTGCAACAACTCGGCTGTGGAATGGGTTTACAAAAACGAAGATTTTCAAAAAAAATCAGTTTTTAAAACTGGACTTCTGAAGGTGGCATTCCGAATCTCCAGCCCAAGCCTGTAAGTATTCTGAATTTTTCTGAATATATTCTGAATTATCTGTCTGTACTGAAACTTTACTAGAATACTCTAGATAGGATGCTACTGAAACCCTAGAAAAGCTTGCTAAAAGACTGAAACTGTAGTTAGACGTCGATTCTACGAAAACCATCTCTGAATTACTATTTGAATCATAAAACATCTGTAATAATCACTGGAATGCTAAAATTAATGCATAAAATTCGTAATCAGATTATACGATATGAGTACGCGAGTAGCTCGAGGTAGAGCCGTGGATGAGGCCGAGGAAGAGCTCGACCGGGATCTTCGTCTTCAGGACATATGCCAGCGGTAGAAGCACCGGTACCTTCAGCAACGGAAGTCGAATCTCATGATCATGGTGCCGAGGATGAGCCCTATCGCAGGCAATGCTTTGAGTTCTGGAAAGGGTTGCTGGGGCAAGTTCAGGCAACGGAATTCGAGGGTCGATTTCTGAACGACTCTGGGCTAATGGAGCGGAGATCTTTAGGGGTGTATCTGGTGTAGCCCCGAATGTGGCGGAATATTGGTTGGAGGCCACGGAACGAATTATGGATGACTTGGACTATTCTGTGGAGCAGAAGATGAGGCTTATCAGTGGTGGCTCACCGTGAGGGATGGAACCCCAGCTGATAGGGTTACTTGGGAGCTGTTTAAGACAGCCTTTAAAGGAAAGTATGTCGGGGCAAGTTATGTGGACGCCCGTAGGAAAAAATTCCTGAATCTGGTCTAAGGAGGCAAAACTGTTGCTGAGTACGAGGCTGAATTTTTGAGGCTGAGTAGGTATGCTGTGGGAATAGTTGCTACGGAGTATGAGCGTAGCATTCGCTTTGAGGATGGACTCAGAGATGACCTTAAGGTGCTGATTGCTCCGCCGAGGGAGCGTGACTTCGCGGTTCTGGTGGAAAAAGCTAAGATCGCTGAGGAGGTAAAGCGTACTGAGAGGCAGAATCGTGAGAAAGATCGGAACCGTTTCTGAAGGGATTCTGGACCTTCGGGTGGAGCAAACAAGAATGCCAAAAGGGCGAGAGTGAAGGAGCCAGTTCGAGCCGTTCTGATGAATGGGGTTAAACCTCCAATCTGTGGGGACTGTGGTAAGGTACACCTGGGTGAGTGTAGGAAACGTTCTGGTGCTTGTTCCCGATACGGATCTATGGAGCACAGAGTTAAGGACTGTCCACAGAGAGCTGATCAGGCTCAGGTTGCTGTACAGAGGGTTGTTCAACCCATGAGAGGTGGACCACAACCACTGAAAGGACGTGGACAAGGTAGGGGCAGAAATGGGAATGGAAATGGTCGAGGTCGAGGAGCGCCTGGCAGGGGAGCCAGAAATGCTGAGGCTCGACAGCCAGCGTTGGTATATGCAGCTCGTCGTCGAGAGGAGGGTGACGCACCTGATGTCATAACTGGTACGTTCTTAGTTTCTAATATGCCGTATACTACCTTGGTGGATATTGGATCTACTTGTTCTTATGTTGCATGTGCCATATCTGGGTCTTTGGGAGTGCATTCTGAGGAGATAGTGAGTGGGGTATCTGTGCTAAGTCCCTTGGGTCAATCGGTTAGGGTAGACAAGCTGTATAAGGATGTACCCCTAGAAACTCAAGGTAGGATCTTTCCTGGCGATCTAATGGAGTTGCCGTTTGGAGAATTTGACATCATTCTGGGAATGGACTGGCTTGTTAAGCATAAGGCGACTCTGAACTGCGCTGCTAAGCGAATGGTGCTAAGGACCACGGAAGGGGATGAGGTTATGGTGATAGGTGAGCGAAGGGACTATTTGTCTAATGTGATATCGGCATTGAGGGCTGAAAAGTGGATTCGGAAAGGTTGTGAGGCCTATTTGGCATTTGTAAGTCAAACAGATGTAGAGGGGCTGACAGTAGATAAGGTTAGAACTGCAAAAGAGTTCCAAGATGTCTTTCCGGATGAGCTTCCAGGATTGCCTCCAAATCGGGAAGTCGAATTTGGAATCGACATGTTGCCTGGGACAGCACCAGTGTCCGTTGCACCATATAGGATGGCATCGAAGGAGTTAGTGGAGTTAAAGGCGCAAATTCAGGAATTGTTGGATAGGGGCTTTATTATGCCAAGTGTGTCTCCATGGGGAGCACCGGTGCTATTCGTGAAGAAGAAGGATGGGACAATGCGCATGTGCATTGACTATCGCCAGTTGAACAAACTGACGATTAAGAATAAGTTCCCTCTACCGAGGATTGACGATCTGTTCGATCAGCTTAAAGGAGCTTCTGTATTTTCCAAGATCGATCTTCGATCTGGATATCATCAGTTAAGGGTCAAGGAGGCAGATATTCATAAGACAGCGTTCAGGACTCGTTATGGTCATTATGAGTTTTTGGTTATGCCATTTGGACTAACAAACGCTCCTGCAGCGTTTATGGATCTGATGAATCATGTGTTCCAACCATTTCTGGATCGGTTCGTGGTCGTCTTTATTGACGATATTCTGGTATATTTTGAGACCGAAGCAAAACATGATGAGCATCTCCGCACTGTGTTACAAGTGTTAAGGGAGAAGGAACTTTATGCGAAGTTCAGCAAGTGTGAGTTCTGGTTGAGGGAGGTAACCTTTTGGGGGATGTAGTCTCTGCAGAAGGGATTAGAGTGGATCCTCGAAAGATTGAAGCAATTTTGGAATGGAAGCCACCTAGGTCGGTTTCAGAAATTCGAAGTTTCCTAGGATTGGCAGGTTACTACAGAAGGTTTGTGGAAGGTTTTTCTGTGATGGCAGCACCTCTCACAAAACTTATAAGGAAAGGAGTACCGTTTGTTTGGACGGAGAAGCAGGAAGAAGCTTTTGAGAGGTTGAAGAAAGTTCTAACTGAAGCACCTGTGTTAATTCAACCAGAGTCTGGAAAAGATTTTACTGTGTACAGTGATGCATCACACGTAGGTTTAGGTTGTGTGTTGATGCAAGAGGGTAAGGTGGTTGCTTATGCGTCTCGACAACTTAAGCCTCACGAAGGGAACTATCCTACTCATGATTTGGAGTTAGCAACAGTGATCTTTGCGCTTAAAATCTGGAGACATTACTTGTATGGAGAAAGGTGTATTATATACACAGATCATAAGAGTCTCAAGTATTTGCTGACTCAGAAGGAACTGAACCTTAGGCAAAGGAGATGGATCGAGTTGCTTAAGGATTATGATTGTTCAATCGAATATAACCCAGGCAGGGCTAATGTGGTAGCCGATGCTCTAAGTCGTAGAGCTGTATCTGATCTGAGAGCAATGTTTGTTCGTCTAAGTCTGTATGATGATGGAAGTCTGTTGGCTGAATTACAAGTAAGGCCAACCTGGGTGGATCAGATTAAGGAAAAGGAGTTGAAAGATGAGTCTTTGGTCCCTCATTTTCAACAAGTTAAGGAAGGGGAAACTTCTGAGTTTGGGATAAATGATGAAGGGGTTCTGTGTTTCCGAGGAAGAATTTGTGTTCTGAAGGACTCTGACTTGAGACAGTCAATTTTGAAGGAAGCTCATGGAGGACTTTGTGCCATGCATCCTGGAGAGAATAAGTTGTACCATGACTTGCTAGAACTGTATTGGTGACCTGGACTTAAGCGAGAGGTAACTGAATTTGTGGGGAAATGTCTGGCATGCCAGCAAGTGAAAGCTGAGCATCAGTTACCTTCTGGATTATTGCAGCCAGTAAAAATACCACTTTGGAAGTAGGAGAGGGTAACCATGGATTTTGTGAGTGGGCTACCCTTGTCACCATCGAAGAAAGACTCGATATGGGTGATTGTGGATAGGTTACCAAGTCGGCTCATTTTATACCTGTTCGAACAGACTTTTCTCTTCAGAAGTTAGCTAAGTTATATGTGGCAGAGATTGTGCGACTGCATGGAGTTCCGATTTCAATTATCTCTGATCGGGATCCTAGATTCACATCTCGGTTTTGGCAAAAGTTGCATGAGGCGTTGGGAACGCGATTGAACTTTAGTACGGCTTTCCATCCCCAAACTGATGGTCAATCGGAAAGAATTATTCAGATTCTAGAAGACATGTTAAGGGGATGTGTTGTTGATTTCCGAGGTAGTTGGGAGGATTACTTGCCTTTGGCAGAGTTTGCATACAACAATAGTTATCAGTCGAGTATTCGAATGGCACCTTATGAAGCACTGTATGGGCAAAGGTGTCGAACACCTAGTTGTTGGACTGAACTGGGGGAGCGACAAGTTCTTGGACCTGAGTTGGTGGCAGATACTGAGGATAAGGTCAAGTTAATTAGAGATCGGTTAAAGGAAGCGTCTGATAGGCAAAAGTCGTATGCAGATCTGAAGCGTAAGGAGATTGAATACTCAGTGGGCGATATGGTCTTCTTGAAGGTTTCACCTTGGAAGAAGATACTAAGGTTTGGCAAGAAGGGCAAGTTGAGTCCGCGGTTCATTGGGCCTTATCGGATTTTGAATCGAGTAGGCCTAGTGGCTTATCAGTTGGAATTGCCTTCAAAGTTAGACAGGATTCACGATGTTTTTCACGTCTCTATGTTAAGGCGCTATCTTTCTGACCCTACTCATGTCGTGCCGGTTGCAGAAATTGAGGTGCGAGCTGATTTGACCTTTGAGGAGGAGCCGGTACAAATATTGGATCGAGACGTTAAGGTTCTGAGGAGGAAATCGGTACCATTAGTGAAAGTGCTTTGGCGTAACCATGGCAGAGAAGAAGCTACTTGGGAGACAGAGGAGGCAATGCAACAACAATACCCTCATCTGTTCGGATCAGGTAAATTTCGAGGACGAAATTTCTTTAAGGAGGGTAGAGTTGTAACGCCCCAATTTTTGGGAATTCTCTAAAAGTTTTAAAATTTAAAATTCTATGTTCTGTTTGTTATGTGTAGGATTAATCATGTTGGTGGGCCTCTAGAAGGCCCAAGTTTAGGATAAAACCCGGTAGTTTTAATTAAATTTAATTCTATAAGAGAAAGGGGTTCTGATAAATTGGGCTTTTAGGAATTATTTGTGAAAAATGGATCACAAGGAAGCAAGTGGTAAAGTGGCATGTGACGCCACTGGGAAGGATATAGTGGTGTGTGGAAGCTTGGGGAGGACCCAGGTTCAAGTCACAATGACAGCAAATTAAGTGATTAACTTTTATGTACAGGAAAGGGAAGTGATGGAACTGAAATAAAAGTCTGTTAGGAAGAGTTTAAGAGGGTAAGGGGATTGAATAAGGATAGAGATAAGGGAGGAAATCTAGGAGCTGATTGGGGTGAGCTGTGTTGGCCGAATTTTGGACTCTTGAGGAGCAAGAGGTGGCCGGCCAAGGGTTTCTTTAGGGGGTAAATTCGGCTAGGTTAAAGTGCCAGTATAAATTCGGCAATAGGGAGGGAGTTGTGCCATTTGTTGCTTTTCTCACCTTCTCCCTTTAGCCATTTTTGCTTTCTTCTTATTCTCTTTCTCCATAGCCGAACCTTTCAAACCTCTTGTCCATCTCCACCCTACTCTACATCACTTTCCTCCATTAATTTTCTTAGACTAAAGCCGAACCTCAAATCTCAAAATCCCGAAAGCTATAGTCTTATGCCGTTTTTCTAAAGCCATATTCCTCAATATGTTTTCCTTTTTGACCAACATTCCTCTCCTCTAAACCCCTAGCATCTGTCGACAACATTACCCAGTGTTATAGCCTCAAATCATTATTTTCTATATCACCTAGAAAAGCCAAAACTACTATAGAGTTAGGGACTTGTAGCCGAAACTTCAAAGCTTCTAGATTCAAGTTTTACCGTCATTTAAAGGTTGAATCTGCATCAGATCTACGTGGAAAGCAGGAAGGAATAAGTGGTAAGTGCTCATCACTCCAAATCTAGTCTTATTTTTCAAGTTAGGAAAACCCGAAGTCCCTAAAATCTAGGGAGGCTATCGATTTGGGCATAGGGCATAAAGGGTCTTTAACCGATGATTTATTTTGATGACTAGTGTCTTCTCAAGGGTTGGATCGAAGGCTTGGATCTTTGGAGCGATCAGACTTGGATCTAGCCATCGGATTTCGGCAAGAAGGTAAAGTTTTAAAGGCTTTTAGGGACAGAGTCGAATATGGGTAAGTAATTATGGAGATTAGTGTTGTGATTTGCAATCTAAGAATTGTAGCAACGTAATTGTAGGCAGTTTGTGCGTGGATCTTGTCAGCAAGTCGTCACAAATCAGGTGTGTAACTGACACCCTTTCTTAGGCTAGATCGGTAAAAGCCGAAAAGCCGAAATACCAAAAAACTGGTATTTTGGGCACTTGCGAGTGTGCGAATGCTCGTGAGACGTATGGGTAATTATTACTGGTAATCGGAAGTGATGAAACTGCAGTACGCGCGATTTCGTGCGTTGTGATATTTTGGGCTTAATGGGCCAAAACTGGGTTAATGGGCCAACGGGCCCAATTCGGTAAGAACGCTTGGTAAGTGTTTTTGGCTAAACGTAATAGCTACGATATGCATGAAAACCTTAGAAATAGTTAGATTTACTAGAATACCCCTATGTATGCAAAATTACTATTACACCCCTATGTATGCAAAATGACATTTATACCCCTAGGGTTAATTTTGTCTGAAAAGCATGATGAATTAAATCTGTATGATGTATGCCATGAATGTATATCTGTTGCATGGGGATATGGGTTATATTATGGAGGAAGCGTCCTGGTGGCTATGCCACAAATTATCTGTTCTGGTGGCCCTGCCACAAATTATCTGTTCTGGTGGCACTGCCACAAAATATCTGTATCTGGTGACTCTGTCACATTTTCTGTATCTGGCAGCCATGCTGCATATTTCTGTGGCGTGTAGCGGTTGGGTGGGTCGAGTAGTCTCCCCACATGGTGAAAGGATGGTATGGGGGTGCACATGGTTGGATATGGTTGGGTTTCTGCATAAGCATGATATATCTGTCCTGATCTGTTCTGGGCCTATGGGCTTTATTCTGATATCTGTTCTGGGCTGAGGCCAACTTATTCTGTCTCTGTGGTTTGAACTGATTTAGGCTATGGTTGGGTTGAATTACACACTGAGTTTTCCAAAACTCACCCCTTATTTTCATCCTCGCAGGTAATCCTCAACCATAGTGGGCTTGGAGCTGTAAGGGATTTGGACTGGCCACATGTTTCTACGAACCTGGTTTATTTCTGGTGAACTGGACGCCCTTTAATTTCATCTATGGTTTTGGGTTTTAAGTGTAATAAGGCCTTTTAATTATTTTTATGGTTTTGTTTTACTTTTATTATTTTATTTTACTATGATGAAAAAAACTATGATGACTAAGGAAAATGGGTTAGCTTTAGGACGCGTTTTCAAAAACATTAAGGGACTTCAAAATAACACAATTACAAGTAAGACTTCCGCTAAGCAAACATTTTCAAACTTAATCATTTTCTTAAGATAGACATAGTCAGACGGTTTTCTCAAAATTATACGAGTCGTTAAGGTGTGGCAATGGTGGTGTGCATGTCTAGGATTGGATCCGAAGGGAGCTTGGTACTTAAGCAGTCCGACGGACTCACCTCCTCTTCTTCCTGGTTTCCTACCTGGTGCACAGCTTCTATTCACCTTAACCTGCTTTAAAAAGTATCTTTTACAACCCCAACTAAGTTTTCCAAACTAAGTAAAACGGAACATTTTGAACACATCGATGTGGCGTACCGGATCCGGTCATAACGTCTAGGCTGGGTTTGGGGTGTTACATTCTTTGACTTTTCGAGCAAAAATTTTCACTAGTTCTTTAAAATACGTCAAATCTAGCTGTAATTCAATTTCGCTATGAGGAACCACATGTGAATGATCAAATCTATACTGTCTTAGCATTGAAACGTGGAACATGTTATGAATTTTCTCGAGTTTAGGAAGTAAAGCTAATCTATAAGCAACAAGACCGATTCTATCGTTAATCTCGTACAGCCCAATAAATCTCAGATTCATGTTTCCTTTCTTGTCGAATCGTAGCACTTTCTTCCACGGAGAAACTTTTAAAAATACCTGATTGCCAACAATAAATTCTATATCTTTTCTTTTCAAATCTGCGTACGACTTTTGACGATCAAATGCATCTTTCAAACAATCTCGCATAATTCAAACCTTGTCTTCATTTTCTCGAATCAAATTATTCCCTACCATTTTGGATTCGCTCAGCTCAAACCAATACAATGGTGTTTTATATTTTCTTCCATATAAAGCTTCAAACGATGCCATTTTGACACTGGATTGATAATAGTTATTATAAGCAAACTCAGCTAACGGTAGATATTTTTCCTAGCTACCCTCAAACTCGAGTATACAACATCTTAACATGTCTTCCAGAATCTGTATTACTCATTCTGATTACCCATCCATCTGAGGATGAAACACTGTACTGAAATTGAGTTTAGTGCCTAAAGTCTCGTAAAGTTTACTCCAAAATCTTGATGTAAACTGTGGATCACAATAAAAAATAATAGATGTCAGAACTCCATGTAATCTCACAATCTCTGACACATATAATTCCGCTAACCGCACAAGTGAGTTATCTGTTCTAAATGGAATAAAGTAGGCTGACTTAGTTAATATGTCAACAATCACCCAGATCGAATCTTTCTTTTTCAGAGTTACAGACAAACTAAATACGAAATCCATCGTGGCTTACGCCCACTTCCACTTAGGAATCATGACAGGCTGTAATAATCTCTACGACACTTGATGCTCTACTTTTACTTGCTAAGAAATCAAACATTTAGCTACGAACTCACAAATCTCACGTTTCATACCCGACCACCAGTACATCTGTTTCAAATCACAATACATCTTCGTGCTACCCGAATGAATAAAATATAGGCTACTGTGAGCCTCTGATAGAATATCACATTTCAAATTTAAATTATTTAGAACACAAATTCTATTGTGGTAATGCAATGTACCATCATCACCAATACTGTCTTCAGTAGTCAAATTATTATGGACCAAGTTTTCTTTCATTATCAACTTTGGATCGTCATTTTGTAAGTCTCAAATTCATTGTAGAAACAAGGGTTTAGTCCTCAATTTTGCCAATACAGAACCATTTGCATTCAGAGCCAAATGAGCATTCAACGCTAGAAGTGAAACAATGATGACTTTCGGTTGAGAGCATCTGTAACACCCCAAACTCGGCCTAGACCTTGTGGTCGAATCTGGCGATGTCACATTGAAGTGTTTTCCGAAAAACATAATTTCGTTGAAAATTTGTTCTATATTAAAACCTTTTTTTTATCTTAATGAGAATTTAAAATATCTCGTTCATTGTTAAAACTCAAGTCGTTTAAGCAAAATGTTAATCATATTAGATTGTTATTACACTTTAAAACATTGTTTGTAGCGGAAGCTTTTAAAGTATGTTGCGTGAACGTGGTTTTTTGAAAAGCATTTATCTTTTTGAAAATTCGCGTCCTATTACTAATAGATATAATTCAAAATAAATAAAATCCCAAATTAAAAGTGAAAACTTTTCAGAAGCCTTATTACATAAAAATTCCCAAATTTAAATTACTTATAAATTAAAAATCTAGTATAAAGGCATGAGCAGATGTGTGGCCACCTTCGAATCCCTCGAAGTACTAATCCGCCTAAAGATTACATGCGTAGATAAACAGAAAGGGTGAGTTTATGAAAGTCAGTGTGTAATCCCTTAAAAAATAGGTAATCAGTCGTACAATAGGCAATTACAGTCTGGGCCTAAGTATAGTACACTTTTTTCAATGAATAATAAACCTGTCCCCATGCAACATATCATAATATCATACATGTATGCAATATATATAAAATAGCATGCTCGATTATAGTCATCCATACATAAGGGCATAACAGTCATTTTACCTCATAAGGACATAACAGTTACTTATCAATTTGGGGTCAAGGTATACTTACCGACCAAACAGTAGGTCCACATCCTCTCGGGTGACCCGTGCAACCTTAACAGTTAAATAGTGAAAATGGGCCCAAGGCTCATAGTGTGGGCCCATGTGGGCCCACTTGCCCGCATGGCCGACTTAGCCTACAAATGGCCCTGGCCATGTGAACTACACAGCCTAGCCCAATATTCTTCATACTTTCGCGTGGTTTACCCATGTGAGGCGCACCAGTTTGTGGGGTGCACACGGTTCATTTCGGCCCAACATGGCCCAAATCGGCCTAAACCCATGAGATCGCTCATGGTGGCCTCTACAATCAAACACCCACGTTTATTCATTCGTATTGCCACATGATCGAGTGCACGCCCATGTAGCGAGAATAGTCACGATTTTCGGCTTTTACCGATTTACATTTTGAACATTGATTGCACACTTGATTACGAACGTGCACGAGTAACCCACGAGAACTCCAACATATCATAATCAGAAACTTTGGTTAGTCGCTTATCAATTAATTGAAAAGAACCCAAACCTAAAACACTTGTTCAAGAGATTACCTATCACTCACCTTGATCGATCACACTAAAACCGTTGCAGGAGATCGCTTAGAATCCTTAAAGACTACCTGCATCCCATTCGCGACTCCTTAACTAATATCATACACGTAAATAATTGAACCAAGTGTATAGAAACTTACCCAAAATGTAAAACTAAGATTGAGAGACAGAAGTATTTGGCCACACCCAAAACAAACCTTTAAACCGAGGCACAAGAAGGAACAGTCACACTCCCTAGCAGAAAATGACAGAAAAAAAGGGTGTTAAATAAAAGGCTATTACAATTGAAGAGGAGAAAAGATAAAAACTGAGCACCCAAACCTGAGATGAAGTATTCAGCTAACACAAAAGTTGAGAGGGTATTCGGCTCTAACAAAGGACAAAGTGTTCGGCCAAAACGCATCAACCGATTGAGGAAGGGCAAAGGTATTCGGCAAAGGAACAAAGCCAAGGGAGAGAGCAAGGGGCAAGGAGAATCGGCCAAAGACCAAGGCTAACAACCGAAGGAGTTTGAGAGAAGGGAGGGAATATTCGGCAATAGTATGAAAAGATAGAGGAAAGAAAAAGAACGGTTAGATAAGGGTTTGTAGGGGAAAGCAAAACCAACAAACGAAAAGAATCTAAATAGTACTCGAAATAAGCCAGAAACGGAAGATGCCGAAAGACTTTACTAGAGCAATTCGGTCTCTGAAGAACAGAAAAGAACCAATGTTGACAGTTACCAAACAAAAGAAGAGAAATTTGCCAACCCTAAAACCGAATGCATGGAGAGACAACAATTCCCATTTGGCACCAACTCTTTTCCCACCACAAATCCCAACAATTTTCTCCTAAAATCTCTTCTAAAATCCCTCTAACCGATCACACCTCCCCTCAACAACTCAATTTGAATTCCCCTCAACCTCCTCAGTGTTTCAGTCAACCCACAAAACTACCACGGCACAGCAGCAAAATGAAACACCCACTGCACCCACCAGGATTCGAACCTCAGAATTTAGGCAAACACTACACGCCACCTATCCCTTAGACCAACAGGCCCATTCTGTCATGTTTTATGAACATTTATTTAAGAAGCTTACTAACTAGAGACTAGGTTTATTCAAGTAAAAACAAAATTTTTTACAAGCCAAGGCTTGAACCCAAGACTCCTCAGACACTTCCCAGAACACTTAACCACTGAAACAAATACACATTTGTGTAACACAACATACAAAAAATAAATGCTTAGATTTTGGGGCATTACTACTCTACCCCCTAAAAGAAAATTTCAGCCTTGAAATTTACCTGATCAAAACAAATGAGAGTATTATTGTTGCCTCACCTCCTCAGGTTCCCACGTGGCTTCCTCTGAGTTGTGATTACGCCAAAGTACCTTAACCAGTGGGATAGTCTTCTTTCTTAACACTTTTACATCACGCTCTAAAATCTGAACTAGCTCCTCTTCAAAAGTTAGATCTTGTCTAACCTTAATCTCCTCAGTCGAGATAATATGAGTTGGATCAAAGCAGTAATGCCTCAGCATAGAGACGTGCACACATCATCAATTCGGTCCAACTCTGAAGGTAACTCAAGTCGATAGGCAGCTGATCCCACACGTTTCAGTATGCGGTAAGGCCCAATGAACCTAGGGCTTAGCTTGCCCTTCCATCCAATTCTCAGTACCTTCTTCCATGGTGAGACCTTGAGAAATACCAAGTCACCCACAGAATACTCAATCTCCTTACATTTTAGATCCGCATACGACTTCTGTCTATCAAATGCTGCCTTCAGTCGATCCCAAATTAGTCTAACTTTATCCTTGGTATCAAAAACCAATTCAGGGCCCAGAACATGCCGCTCGCCTAATTTACTCCAACACAAAAGAGTACGACACCTACGACCATATAATGCTTCATATGGTGCCATCTGTATGCTAGACTGATAGCTATTATTCTATGCAAACTCTTCTAACGGCAAGTAATCCTCCCAATTGCCTCGAAAATCTATCACACAACTCCTTAACATGTCCTCCAGTATCTGAATCACCCTCTCTGACTGACCATCTGCTTGACGATGGAATGTAGTACTAAAGTCCAACCTTGTCCCCAAAGCCTCGACTAATTTCTTCTAGAATCGAGAAGTGAAACGAGGATCTCTATCAGATATAATGGAAATCGATACCCCATACAGTCTCACTATCTCAGTCACATACAGTTTAGCCAGCTTCTACAACGAGTAATCAGTACGAACTGGTATGAAATGAGTTGATTTGATCAATCCATCCACGATGACCCATATCAAATCCTTCTTAGCAGGTGTTAGGGGTAGCCCACTAATGAAATCCATAGTCACTCTCTCCCACTTCCAAAGTGGAATCTTAATTGGCTGAAGCAAACCCGAAGGTAACTGATGTTCAGCCTTAACTTGTTGGCAAGTCAGACATTTACCCACAAAGTTGGTAACTTCATGCTTAAGACCCGGCCACCAATATAACTCACGAAGGTTTCGATACATCTTATTCCTACTAGGATGTATAGCATAAGGGCTACTATGCGCCTCTCGCAGTATAGACTGCCTCAAATCAGTATCCCTCGGTACACAGACTCTTCCATGGAAACATAGTACCCCTTCGCTATTCAATCCAAAATCTAAATTTCCCCCACTCTTAAGCTGTTGGAACCGAGGACCCAGTGGCTCATCCTCCAATTGTTTACCATTAATCTACTCAATCCATTTCAGTTTAACCTGAAGTTTGACTAACAGACTACCATCATCAAATAAGCTCAGACGAGCAAACATTGCCCTCAAATCTATCATAGCCCTATGGCTCAGTCCGTCTGCCACCACATTGGCCTTACCAATATGGTATTCAATCGAACAGTCATCATCCTTAAGCAGCTCAATCCATCTACGATGCCTATGATTTAGCTCCTTCTGAGTGTGGAGATACTTGAGGCTCTTGTAATTTGTGTAAATGATACACTTCTCACCGTACAGGTAATGCCTCTAAATTTTCAGTGCGAATACCATCACGGCCAACTCCATGTCATGCATTGGATAATTTGCCTCATGAGTCTTAAGCTAGCGACACACATAAGCCACCACCTTACCCTCTTGCATCAACACGCAACCCAAACCAATGTGTGATGCATCGCTATAGATAGTAAACTCTTTCCCAGACTCTGGCTGTATCAAGACAGGGGCCTCATCAGAACTTTCTTTAGTTTCTTAAAACTTTCTTACTGAGCATCAGTCCAGTTAAACGACACATCCTTACGCAACAACTTAGTCAGAGGTGCAGCAATCAATGAAAACCCCTCAACAAACCGACTATAATACCCTGCCAAACCCAGAAAACTTTGAATCTCAGATACCGTCTTAGGTGGCTTCTAATCCAGGATAGCTTTAATTTTTCAAGGATCAACCCTAATCCCTTCAGCAGATACCACATGGCCTAGAAATGTTACCTTTCGTAACTAGAACTCGCATTTACTAAACTTGGCGTACTACTATTTCTCCCTTAGAAGCTGCAAAACAACTCAGAGATGTGCATCATGGTCATCTTCAGTTTTTGAATATACCAGGATGTCATCTATGAAAAACACTACGAACCGATCCAGATAGGGCTGGAACACTCGATTCATCAAATCCATAAAAGCCACTGGTCCATTCATCAGTCCAAACGACATCACTAGGAACTCATAATAACCATAACGAGTCCTAAACGCTGTCTTGTAAACATCAGCCTCTCTGACTCTCAGTTGATGGTACCCTGATTGGAGATCAATCCTAGAGAAGACCGAAGCTCCTCGAAACTGGTCGAATAGATCATCAATCCTCGGTAGGGATACTTATTCTTAATAGTTAATTTATTCAGTTGCCGTTTGTTGATGTACATACGCATGGATCCATCCTTCTTTTTTACAAATAAAATTGGTGCTCCCCATGGAGACACTCTAGGTTGGATAAACCCTCGATCCAGTAACTCTTGAATCTGAGCCTTAAGCTCCACGAGCTCCTTCGATGCCATTCTATGAGGGGTGATGGAGGCTAGATACGCCTCACAACCCTTATGAACCAATTTCTCGACCTTCAGTGTAGAAACCACATTTGACAGACAATTCTAACGCTCTTCAATTACAACTACCTCATCACCCTCCGTAGTTTTCAGTACCACTCATTTAGTAGTGCAATCCAAATTCACTTGATGTTTAACCAGCTAGTCCATACCCAGTATTAAATCAAATTCTCTGAAAGGGAGTTCCATTAAATCTGCCAAAAAGATAGTTCCTTGAACCTCCAAAGGTACATCTCTGAACAATTTATTTACCTTCACTCACTGCCCTAATGGACTCAACACAATGACCTCATTGGTAGTGCTCTCAACCATTATACCCAAAGTTTTAGATACAGTGCATGCTATATAAGAATGTGTAGACCCAACATCAATCAGTGCAGTATAAGGTACATTATGGATAAAGAACTTACCTATAATAACATCTGAGGCATCTTCATCCTCTTGGTGACGTGTAGCATAAACCAGTACTAGCTGTCTTACCTCAGTATGACCAGTACCTCTGCCCGGTGCTCCACGACCACGGCCCATACCATTTCCACCTTTGGCCTGACCATGGCCTTTTGATGGCTGCTGAACAGCTCTCGGCAGTTGAACAGTACCTATACTAGTAGCTTGCATCTGATCTGGCCTCTGTGGACAATCTCTGATACGGTGCTCTAATGATCCGCACCTCAGACATGCTTCAATCCTTTTCCAACATTCGCCCTAATGGTGTCTCCCATAATCTGCATAGGGCTGCAGTCCAACAGCAGCAACAGGGGGTCCCAACTCTAACCGGCCCAGCAACTCTGGCCTTTTTCTTAGGGCTCTAAATCCCTCTTGTTCCTACCTCTTTCCTTTTCACGGTTCTGGCACTCAGCACGCTTCACATCCTCAGCATTCTTTGCCTTATCCACTAAACCAGCAAAATCTCACTCCCTCTGTGGAGCTATCAAAACCTTTAAATCATCCCTAAGACCGTCCTCGAATCAAACACAACGCTCATA
The DNA here is from genome assembly GCF_007990345.1 of Gossypium hirsutum. Taxonomy (NCBI): domain Eukaryota; kingdom Viridiplantae; phylum Streptophyta; class Magnoliopsida; order Malvales; family Malvaceae; genus Gossypium; species Gossypium hirsutum. Next base: position 56,888,557 of record NC_053428.1, read on the forward strand.
ATTGGTTGCCACTATCCCACACGCGTAATGGCTAAGTCGAAAAAATTTAGCCTTGTATTTAGCCACAGATTTAACCCCCTGAGACAAATTCAGAAACTCTCTCCTCCAGGCATCCACATAACTAGCACCCACATATTTTTCTTGGAATGCAGTCTTGAAAAATTCCCAGGTCAACCGGTCAAGCTGAGTACCCTCTTTAATTGTAAGCCACCTTGATAGGCTTCATCTCGTTGCAATGACAATACATCGAGGTCGTCCATGATCCTCTCTATGGACTCAATCCAATATTCAACCACATTAGGGGCTACTCCAGCAATACCCCTAAAAATCTCAACCCCGTTAGACCTGAGTCGTTTCGTGACCGACCCACGACCCACAGTACCATTATTGGGCCCAGCGACCCACTTTAGAATTCACAACATAGCTTGGAATAGTACGTCATCCCCAACCGCATGATCGTGGGACCCAGTCTTAGTCACAGGTGAAGGTGGTACCTCTCTAGCGTTAACGTTAGGCATGTGGCTCGATGATGAAGACCCAGCCCGAGTACCTTCACGGCCTCTGTCGCGACCTCTTGCACCCCTTCCATAAATACCTGTAACACCCCAAACCCAGCCTAGACGTTATGGCCGGATCCGACATGCTACATCAAAGCGTTCAAAAACATTTCAGGTCGTTGTTCAAAAAACTTACTTAGTGTTTTAAAAGATAATTTTAAATGCAGGTTAAGGTGAATGGAAGCTGAGCACCAGGTAGGGAAACTGGAAAGGAGGAGGTGAGTCCATCGAACTGCTTAAGTACCAAGCTCCATTCGGATCCAATCCTAGACATGCACACCGCCATTGCCACACCTTAACGTCATGTATATTTTTAGGAAACCAATTTGATTAAGTCCTTTTTAGGAAAAGTGATTAATCTTAAAAAATATTTTCATTGCAGAAGCTTTACTTGTTGTCGTATTATTTTGAAATCAATTACTGTTTTTGAAAACACGTCCTAAAGTTATCCAATTCCAACAGTTAAATATAAGTATTACCTACTTTAACAAAACATATTAAAACCATCAAAAATAATCAAGCGGCCTTATTACAAATTCAAAAAAAAATCGAAACCTTAAACGTAAAATAAATGTCCAGTTCACCAGAAGAGAGTCAAACTTGCAGAACGTGTGGCCACTCCGAATCCCTCACAGCTCCAAGCCCACTATGGTTGGGGATTACCTGCGTGGATGAAAAATAAAGGGGTGAGTTTGGGGAAACTCAGTGTGTAAATTAACCCAACCATAGCCTATATCAGCTCAACAACAGAAACAGAATAAGTTGGCCTTAGCCCAGAACAGAAGTCAGAATAAAGCCCATAGGCCCATAACAGAACAGAACAGATACTACATGTCTATGCAAAACCCAACCCATATCCAACCACATGCACCCCCATACCAACCTTTCACCATGTGGGGAGACTACTCGACCCACCCAATCGCTACACACCACAAAAATATGCAGCACGACTGCCAGAACAGATAATGTGACAGAGTCAGCAGAACAGATAATTGTGGCAGAGCCACCAGAACAGATATATGTGGCAGAGCCACCAGATCAGATAGTTGTGGCATAGCCACCAGGACGCTTCCTCCATAATATAACCCATGTCCCCATGCAGCAGATATACAATCATGGCATACATCATACAGAATTAAATTATCATGCTTTCAGTCAAAAGTAACCCTAGGGGTATAATGGTAATTTTGCACCTAGGGTATATCAGTAATTTCCATACATAGGGGTATTCAAGTAATTTAACTATTCTTAGGGTTTTCATGCATAGCATAGCCATTTACGTACGACCAGAAACACTCACCGCTTTTTCTTACCGAATTGGGCCCGTTGGCCTACTATCCCGTTTTTGGCCCATCAAGCCCAAAAACATCGAAATGCACAGAATCGTGCACTCTACAGTCTTATCACTTTAATCTACCATATACACCAAACTACTAATCTCACGAGCATTCGCACACTCGCATGCTCTTAAAATGCCAGCTTTTCGACATTTCAGCTTTTCAGCTTTTGCCGATCTAGTCTATAAGAGGGTGTCAGTTACACATCTGATTGCGATGATATGTTGATGAGATCCACACACGTACTACCTACAGTTGAATTACTAACACGTTAATCTAACTTATCTAAAATGAACTTCGTAATAACCTGTGACACCCCTAATTTGACCTTAGTCGAAAGTGGTTTTGGAACCCCAAAACCGAGTCACAAAAATAATTAGATGTTATATTTTGCGCTTATTGTATGTGGAATTTGTATGTGTGAATATTTCGTGCCTTGATTTTATCAATTAGGTGTTAATTTATAAGAAAGGACCCATGTGATAAGACTTGAAAATGTGATAGGTGAAATTTAAAGTGGCCAAATAATGCATGAGTTATTGACATGGGGGACTTGCATGTCAAATGTACCAAATTTAGTGGCCGGCCATAATGATGGTTGATAGATATTATATGCATTTTATTTTAGCATGATAATAGTTAATGGCTTTATATTATGAAAGAAAGAATAATTAAAATAAGGAAAGAGTGATAGAAACAAGGTATGTTCATCTTTCTTTTCCCCATTGCCGTAGCTAGTGAAAGAAAAAAAGAGAAGAAGAAGCCAAGGCATTCGGCCATGGTTATTTCATAAATCAAAGGTATGTTAATGTGATTTTATGTAATTGTTTATGAAATTAAATTGATAAGAGTATTGTATAGTTAACCCATGGTTTAAGTTCATGAATTATTGAACATATGTGCATTCGCCAATTTCTTAAATTGTGATAATTTGATAGCTTTTGGAAGGTGTTGTTTAGATGTTAAATTTGCTTGTATAATGGCCGAATGAGTGTAATGTTAATGAATTGATGGAGTTGTGAGTGTATAAATTTCCTTAGTTGAGGCAAAGCATGTATTCGGCCATGTGAGTAAAATGTTAGATTTTGAACTTTTGAAGTTTTAAATTATAAATGGTTATTAGATGAGCACTAAGTTTGTTAATCTTTGTTTGTGAAGTTGTCAATTGATATCTTAATTAGGGAATTAAATATTGTTTATAATTTGAGGTTATTGAAAGTCGAATTAGATGATAAATAACGATCGGCTATTGTGTTTATGTGAATATATATATGCTGAATGTAGTCTTGGATAAGTAAATTTTGATGTATTAGATTGGTAACATGGTTTTGCCGATTGTGAAAATGTGATAAAGGTGCCAAGAAATAATTTAGTAAAGTAAATTGAAATGAAGTTTTGCCGAATGTGTTTATTGGTGTGTGAAAATTTGAATTGTAACGTTAAATTGTTAGTATGTGTTCTATGATTTCCGAATGTGAATTAAGGTAAATAATGTGGAGAAGGATGAGTTGAGTTGTAAAATTTGCGTATATGAATTGGTGGTTAATGGACAATCGGTCAAAGTGGTTAATATGCATTTGTATATGTTATAATGGCCGACTGTAATCAAGAATAAAGATGTGAATGAATGGTTGTTAATGAGTTGTCGTATGTTTCTTATTAAGAAAAATTATTAATGTTTGAATCTAAATAAATTAGTTAAGTAATTAAACAAACCAATTTATTTTACCTAGCTCAAGAGCGAAAGGAACTTAACTCGGAAAAGGGAAAAGCGAAACAAATGGAATAGTCGATTTGTAGTTGTCCGACGACATTTAAGGTAAGTTCTTAAGTATTTGAGTTTGATTCCTTTGTAAGTCTTAAGTTTTAAAACGGGATGAATATGAATTATGTATATACATTAAGGTCAATGACTTTTCTAAATGACGGCATATATGATATTATGTTTTAAATATGTGAATGAGAACTTTACAGAGTAAATTGTATAAATCTGCTAGGGACAGCAGCAGTAGCGTGTTTTGGAAAAATTACCATAAATTGTGGGAGTTGAGTTAAAAGCTAGATAAATTATGTAATTAAATCTTGACGCGTCTAGTTTCGTATAAAAGAACTCGTGTAAGTAAAGGGGTTGCCGATAATGAGATTTTCAAAGTCGTGTGTGATAGAGTCAGAATGGCTCCGAAATCCTCTGTTCAGTATTTGGAAAATCATTATAAATCGTACAAAAATGATTATAAGATAAAATTTTATGCTTAGACTCCTTAATGAGTCTAGTTTCAAACAAAATAAACGAAAACATATTTTGAATTCTGTACAATGAGAAATTAAATTCTTAGTGAAGAGTAGTCAGAGTAGTCAAGCAGTAAAATAGGGGAAACTTTAAGAAAAATCTGGTATTGATTGGCCAAACCAAAAATTCTGAAAATTTTTTAGATAGAGGATATACGAGTCTATTTTCAGGGAAAATTAACGGTACATAATTTGAAATTTCGTAGCCCTAGTTACAAATAATTTAACGACTGTTGCTCAGGAAAACAGCTTGTAGAGAGATTGTGGTCATGTTGTGAACATGGATGAAACTTGTTTTAGTTGCTCATAAGCTATTGATTAAACCCATACGTGAATTCTAAATTGTGATATTATAAAATGATAAATGAGTGTTAGATGGATCTTTGATATTAAAATTTGTGAAATTGTAAGTTTATAAGTATTCGAATATGAAATGATAGTATGGCTTGAAATTGAATTATTCATCGGAAAATGATAGATGTAGATTCAGCCAAGACAAAGTGTATACATGAAAGTATATGTGGTATGTGAAGTATATTTGGATAATTGTGATGTGAATACAAGAAAATTTGTGTTTTGATTTAGGATTTTATGTGATGAATGTGAATGTGTATATATGAGATGAGGCCGAATGGAAAATGTGATGAATGTGAACCTGTATATATATGCGTGATAAGGCCGAATGGCCAATGTGATGAATGTGAACATGCGTATGTGTGATAAGGCCGAATGGCCAATGTGATGAATGTGAACATGCATATATGTGATAAGGCCGAATGGCCAATGTGATGAATGTGAAATGCGTATGTGTGATAAGGTCGAATGGCCAATGTGATGAATGTGAACATGCATATACGTGATAAGGCCGAATGGCCAATGTGATGAATGTGAACATGCATATATGTGATAAGGCCGAATGGCCAATGTGATGAATGTGAACATGCATATATGTGATAAGGCCGAATGGCCAATGTGATGAACGTGGAAGTGTATATATGTGGCGAAGCCGAATGGCTAATGCGAAATGTGTATGAGATGAATATGAGGTAAAGCCGAATGGCTAATGCGAAATGTGTATGAGATGGATATGTGGTAAAGCCAAATGGCTAATGTGAGATATGTATGAGATGTGTATATATATATTGTGGCCAAATGATAGACGGCGGAAGGTGTGTTTTATTAGATATTTGATGAGGTAAATGAATTACAAATATGATAGTCGATGTGAATGTTGTAACATGTGAATAAATATGCATGAAACTCTATGATGTGAACCTGGGATTAAAGACCGGATGACCATATGTGGTGACTATGTCTGGGTTAAGACCCGCTGACTTCGTGTGGAGATTTCATCTGAGCTAAAGGTCTCGCCGATAATCCGAGTAGAGGTTAAAGCTATAAGATTTCGCAATAAGAATTGTTTATAAATATATTCAATGCGAAAGGTTAAACAGGTATGTACTCCAAGTTTATATGTGAGCTTGATTTGAACTAAATCATAAGGTAGTTATGTGATGCATACGTGAGCAATCTATGAGACTATTCCTATGATTATGTGACATCGGATCAGTGTGAGGGGTTATGTGAAATTATACAATATATCTATGTCACATGAGCTCACTTTTATGTGAAAGTTTATCTGCCTATTATATATGATGGGATGTGCATATTCGGTAAAGGGATGGTATGCCCGAAGGAAGGGTGAAATAAAAATACGAACAACTATGTTATAATTTGATTGTTATCTGTTGATACTGCTTAAAACTTACTAAGCATTGTAATGCTTACCCCGTTTACTTTGTTTCCTCTGTTTTATAGATCTCATTTGGAAGCTACAGGCTCGGGGATTGTCAGCAACTAGTCACAGTATCACTATCCACTGCTTGTTACTGTTATGTTTTGAATTATTTTATGGCATGTATAGAATAGACCAGTGGCCGAAGAATATTTTGGTTAATGTATATAAGCCATGCGAAAATGGCATCTTTTGAATGTGTACTTATAGAAGTTTAAATTTGTATCCCTGACTGTCTTTAGTATTTATCTAAAGGAATGTTCTTTACTTCAAAAAAAAATTCAAGATTTTTACTGTTTTGATATGAGTTTCAAGTTTGGTAATGCCCCTTTACCTATTCCAGCGACGGATACGGGATAGAGGTGTTACATAACCCCTTACCACATTCGGCCAAAGGCACCTTAGGCACTAGCGATCCTACCTTTGCCAAAGTTAGCGATTATGTTTAGATCCAGTCGCTCCGCTTGTCCAAGCCTTCGATCATCAGCCTTTAGATCCCACTATTATCAAAATAAAACAGTTATAACATCCCTAAGAGCTACATGCCCAAATGACAACCCCCTAACCTTTAGGGGTTTCGACTTTTCTAAAACCCGAAATAAGGATTAAGTTAAAAAACTTACCACTGGTTCCTTCAGTCAATGACTCCAATTAACTCCTACTCAATTCTGACGCAGATCTACCCCTCAAATGATAACAAAAGTCGAGCCTTTAGTGATCTAAAAATTCAGCTATGACCCTATGGCTATGCGTTTTTAGCTTTTTGTAATAGTGAAGAAAAGATGAGGTTTTGTAGTGGCTTTGTCAACAGAAACTTGGGGTTTAGAGGACAAGAGAATCGGTCAAGAAAATAAGGGAAAAATAAGATGGTTTTTCCTAGAAGAAAATGGCACAAAAGAAATCAGGCCTTCGGGATTTCGGCTTTTTGAGGCAATCGACTATAGGCTTAAAACAATGGTAAGAAAGTAGTGTAGGGTAGAGTGGTGGAAGGATTCGGCTATGGAGAAAAGAAGAGGAGAAAGTAGATGGAGAGAAAAAGAAAAGAAGAGAAGAGGAGGAAGGATGGTCAGAAAAACGACACAACTTACCCCTAATGTCGAACTTATACTGGCATTTAACCTAGCCGAAATTGCCCCCCCTAAAGCACCCCTTGGCCGGCCAACTCTTACTCCTCAAAAGTCCACCATTCGACCAACACTGTTCTCCCTAATCAACTCCTAAATCCTCTCCCTTATCAGCTCCTAAATCCTATCCCTTATCAACTCCTAAATCCTATCCCTTATCAACTCCTAAATCCTCTCCTGACAGACTTTCACTTCAGTTCCATTTCTTACCTTTTCTGTACATAAAAATTAATATTACTAATTTCCTTACCTTACGGCTCGAACCTTAGCTCTCCTTGGTCATCCACACGCCACCTCTAAAGCCCCCCAAGTGGCGTCACATGCCAACTTACTACAGGCTTCCTTGTGTTTAATTTTACCCAATTAATACTTAAAAGCCCAATTAAGCAGAACCCCTTTTTCCTATGGAACTAAAATTAAACCCCTTTTTCCTATGGAACTAAAATTAACTAAAGTTTCGAGTTTTCACTTAAGCTTGGGTCTTCTAGAGGCCCACTAACATAATTAACCTACGCCAAATAGATAAAACATAGGAAATTTAAAAAATTCATTGAAAATCCCGAAAATCCCAAAAATTGGGGCGTTACAACTCTACCCTCCTTAAAGAAATTTCGTCCTCGAAATTTTACCTGATTCAAACAGATGAGGGTATTGCTTCTTCTGGCTCCCACGTAGCTTCCTCTCTTCCATGATTACGCCAAAGCACTTTCACTAATGGGACAGATTTCCTTCTGAGAACCTTAACATCTCGAGCCAATATTTGCACAGGCTCCTCCTCAAAGGTCAAATCAGTCTGAACTTCAATATCTGTAACCGGCACGACATGAGCAAGGTCAGAATGATAACGCCTTAACATGGAGACGTGAAAAACATCATGAATCCTGTCTAACTCTGGAGGCAATTCCAATTGATAAGCTACTAGGCCTACTCGCTTCAAAATCCGATAAGGCCCAATGAACCGCGGGCTCAGCTTGCCCTTCTTACCAAACCTTAATATCTTCTTCCAAGGAGAAACCTTCAAGAAAACCATATCACCTACTGAGTACTCAATCTCCTTCCGCTTCAAATCTGTATACAACTTTTTCCTATCAGAAGCTTCTTTTAACCGATCCCTAATTATTCTGACCTTATCCTCAGTATCAGCTACCAACTCTGGTCCAAGAACTTGTCGCTCTCCTAGTTCAGTCCAACAACTAGGGGTACGACACCTTCGTCCATATAGTGCTTCATACGGTGCCATTTGGATACTTGCCTGGTAACTGTTATTGTACGCAAATTCCGCCAACGGCAAGTAATCCTCCCAACTACCTCGAAAGTCCGTTAGCATCCCCTCAACATATCCTCCAGAATCTGAATAACCCTTTCCGACTGGCCATCAGTTTGGGGATGGAAAGCCTTGCTAAAGTTCAATCACGTCCCCAATACCTCATGCAGCTTTTGTCAAAATCGAGATATGAATCTAGGATCCCGGTCAGAGATAATCAAAACTAGGGCTCTATGAAGTCGCACAATCTCTGCCACATACAGCTTGGCTAACCTTTGAAGGGAGAAGTCAGTACGTACAGGTATGAAATGGGATGATTTGGTCAACCTATCCACGACCACCCACACCGAGTCTTTCTTCGATGGTGTCAAGGGCAGCCCACTCACAAAGTCCATGGTTACCCTCTCCCACTTCCAAAGTGGTATCTTCACCGGCTGCAACAGTCCAGAAGGTAATTGATGCTCAGCTTTCACTTACTGGCATGTCAGACATTTTCCTACAAACTCTGTTACTTCTCATTTAAGTCCAGGCCACCAGTACACTTCTCGCAAGTCGTGATACAACTTGTTCCCTCCAGGATGCATGGCACACAGTCCCCCATGAGCTTCCTTCAATATTGCCTGCCTCAAGTCAGAGTCCTTCGGAACACAAATTCTTCCTCGGAAACACAGAACTCCTTCGTTATTTAACCCAAACTCTGAAGTTTCCCCTTCTTTACCTTGTTGAAAACGAGCAACCAAAGACTCGTCATTCAATTGCTTTTCCTTAATCTGTTCCACCCAGGTTGGTCTCACTTGCAACTCAACCAACAGACTTCCATCATCATACAGACTCAAACGAGCAAACATTGCTCTCAGATCAGATACAATTTTACGACTTAGAGCGTCGGCTACCACATTAGCCTTGCCTGGGTGATACTTGATCAAACAATCATAATCCTTAAGCAACTCAATCCATCTCCTTTGCCTAAGGTTTAGCTCCTTCTAAGTCAACAAATACTTAAGACTCTTGTGGTCTGTGTATATAATACACCTTTCTCCGTACAAGTAATGTCTCCAAATCTTAAGTGCAAATATCACCGTCGCCAACTCCAAATCATGAGTAGGATAGTTCCCCTCGTGAGGCTTAAGCTGTCGTGATACATATGCAACCACCTTACCCTCTTGCATCAACACGCAGCCCAAACCTACATGTGATGCGTCACTGTACACCGTAAAATCCTTCCCAGACTCTGGCTGAATTAACACAGGTGCTTTAGTCAGAACTTTCTTCAACTTCTCAAAAGCTTCCTACTGCTTCTCAGTCCATACAAACGGTACTCCTTTCCTTATGAGTTTTCTCAGAGGTGCTGCCATCACAGAAAAACCGTCCACAAACCTACTGTAGTATCCTGCCAATACTAAAAAACTCCGTATTTCCAACACTGACCTAGGCGGCTTCCACTCCAAAATCGCTTCAATCTTTCGAGGGTCCACCTTAATCCCCTCGGCAGAGACAACATGACCTAAGAAGGTTACCTCCCTCAACCAGAATTTACACTTGCTGAACTTCGCATAAAGTTCCTTCTCCCTTAACACTTGCAGCACTATACGAAGATGCTCATCATGCTTCGCTTCCGTTTCAGAATATACCAGGATATCGTCAATAAAGATGACTACGAACTGATCCAAGAATGGTTGGAACACACAATTCATCAGATCCATAAATGCTGCAGGAGCGTTCGTCAGTCCAAATGGCATAACCAGAAACTCGTAATGACCATACTGAGTCCTGAATGCCATCTTATGGATATCTGCCTCCTTGACCCTTAACTGATGATATCCAGATCGAAGGTCGATCTTGGAAAATACAGAAGCTCCTCTAAGCTAGTCGAATAGATCGTCAATCCTTGGCAGTGGATACTTATTCTTAATCGTCAGTTTGGTCAACTGGCGATAATCAATGCACATCCGCATCTTACCATCCTTCTTTTTCACGAATAGCACCGGTGCTCCCCAAGGAGACACACTTGGCCTAATGAAGCCCCTATCCAGCAACTCTTGAATTTGTGCCTTTAACTCCACAACTCCTTCGGTGCCATCCTATGCGGTGCAATGGACACGGGTGTCGTTCCAGGCAACAAGTCGATTCCAAACTCAACTGCTCGGTTCGGAGGCAATCTTGGAAGCTCCTCCGAAAAAACATCTTAGAACTCTTTTACAGTCCTGACCTTATCCACCGTCAGTCCCTCCTCTTCCAACTGACTTACCAATGCCAAATAAGCCTCACAACCTTTCCGAATCCACTTTTCGGCTCTTAACGCCGACACCACATTGGACAAATAATCCCTTCGTTCCCCTATCACAATAACCTCCTCACCTTCCGCAGTCCTTAACACCATTCGCTTAGCTGCACAATCCAGAGTCGCCTTATGCTTAACAAGCCAGTCCGTTCCCAGAATAAGGTCAAATTCCTCGAACGGTAACTCCATCAGATCTCCAGGGAAAGCCCTACCTTAAGTTTCTAAGGGTACATCCCTATACAGTTTGTCTACCCTAACCGAGTGACCCAAAGGACTTAGCACAGATACCCCACTCACAATCTTCTCAGAGTGCACACCCAACGACCCAGATATAGCACATGCAACATAGGAATGAGTAGATCTAATATCCACCAAAGCAGTATACGACATGCTAGAAACCAAAAACATACCCGTTATGACGTCAGGTGCGTCGCCCTCCTCTCGACGACGAGCTGCATACACCAACGCTGGCTGTCGAGCTTCAGCATTTTCGGCACCCCTGCCAGGTGCCCCTCGACCTCGACCATTTCCGTTCCTACCTTGCCCACGTCCTCTCGGTGGTTGTGGTCCACCTCTCATGGGTTGAGCAACCCTCTGTACAGCAACCTGAGCCTGATCAGCTCTCTAAGGACAGTCCTTAACTCTATGCTCCATAGATCCGCATCGAAAACAAGCACTGGAACATTTCCTACACTCACCCAAATGTACCTTACCACAGTCTCCACAGATTGGTGGTCTAACCACATTCATCGGCACTGCTCGAACTGGTTCCTCCACTCTTGCTCTCTTAACATTCCTATTAGCACCACCTGAGGGTCCTGAATCCCTCCGAAAACAGTTCTCATCCTTCTCTCGATTCTGCTTTTCAGCCCGCTTAACCTCCTCAGTTATCTTTGCCTTCTCCACCAAGACCGCAAAGTCCCGCTCCCTCTGCGGAGCAATCAACACCCTAAGGTCATCCCTAAGACCATCCTCAAAGCGCACACTACGCTTATATTCCGTAGCGACTATGCCCACGGCATACCGGCTCAGCCTCAGAAACTCGGCCTCGTACTCAGCAACTGTTTTACCTCCTTGCACCAGATTCAAGAATTCTTTTCTGCGAGCGTCCACATAACTTGCCCCAATGTACTTCCCTTTAAAGGCCGTCTTAAATAATTCCCAAGTTACCCTATCAGCTGGGGTCCCTTCTCTCACAGTGAGCCATCACTGATAGGCCTCGTCTCGCAGCAACGATACGGCTCCCTTCAGCTTCTACTCCACCGAGCAGTCCAAGTCGTCCATAATCTATTCCGTGGCCTCCAACCAATATTCCGCCACATTCGGAGCTACACCAGACACACCCTTAAAGATCTCCGCACCGTTAGCCCGAAGTCGTTTAGAAATGGATCCCCAAATTTCGTTGCCCGTACTTGCCCCGACAACCCCTTCCAGAACCCGAAGCATTGCCTGTGACAGGACATCATCCCCGACACTGCGGTCATGAGACTCCACCTCCGTTGCCGGTCGTACTGGTGCATCCGCAGCCGGCATATATCTCGAAGATGAAGATCTCGCTCGAGCACTTCCTCGGCCCCGTCCACAGCCTCTTCCATGAGTAGCTCTTATACTCATATCGTATTATTTGATTATGAATTTTACGTATTAATTCAATATTCTAGTGCTTATTACAGATTTTTTATGAATCAGACAGTAATTCAAAGTTTGTTTTCACAGAATTGAAGTCTAGCTACAATTTCAGTCTCTTATCAAATTTTCCTAAGGTTTCAGTATCATCCTATCCTAGTAGGATTTCAGTACAAACAGATATTTCAATAAAATATTCAGAGAAGATTAGAGTAATACTTACAGGCTTGGGCCGGAGATTTGGAATGCCGACTTCTAAAGATCTAAATTTTGAAAATCGAGTTTTTTTCGAAAATCTTTATTTTTGTAAACCCATTCCACAGTCGAGTTGTTGCAACTTGGCTCTGATACCACTAAATATAACACCCCAAACTCAGCCTAGACGTTATGGCCAGATCTGACATGCCACATCAAAGCGTTCAAAAACATTTCAGGTCACTTACTTAGTGTTTTAAAAGATAATTTTAAATGCAGGTTAAGGTGAATGGAAGTTGAGCACCAGGTAGGGAAACCGGAAAGGAGGAGGTGAGTCCATCGAACTACTTAAGTAACAAGCTCCCTTCGATCCAATCCTAGACATGCACACCGCCATTGCCACACCTTAACGTCATGTATATTTCCAGGAAACCAATTTGATTAAGTCCTTTTTAGGAAAAGTGATTAATCTTGGAAAATATTTTCATTGCAGAACCTTTACTTGTTGTCGTGTTATTTTGAAATCAATTACTATTTTTGAAAACACGTCCTAAAGTTATCCAATTTCAACAGTTAAATATAAGTATTACCTACTTTAACAAAACATATGAAAACAATCAAAAATAATCAAGCGACCTTATTACAAATTTTAAAAAAATTGAAACCTTAAACTTAAAATAAATGTCCAGTTCACCGGAAGAGAGTCAAACTTGCAGAACGTGTGGCCACTCCGAATCCCTCACAGCTCCAAGCCCACTATGGTTGGGGATTACCTGCGTGGATGAAAAATAAAGGGGTGAGTTTGGGGAAACTCAGTGTGTAAATTAACCCAACCATAGCCTATATCAGCTCAACCACAGAAACAGAATAAGTTGGCCTTAGCCCAAAACAGAAGCCAGAATAAAGCCCATAGGCCCATAACAGAACAGAACAGATATTACATGTCTATGCAAAACCCAACCCATATCCAACCACATGCACCCCCATACCAACCTTTCACCATGTGGGGAGACTACTCGACCCACTCAACCGCTACACGCCATAGAAATATGCAGCACGGCTGCCAGAACAGATAATGTGACAGAGTCACCAGAACAGATAATTGTGGCAGAGCCACCAGAACATATATATTTGGCAGAGCCACCAGATCAGATAGTTGTGGCATAGCCACCAGGACGCTTCCTCCATAATATAACCCATGTCCCCATTCAGCAGATATACAATCATGGCATACATCATACAGAATTAAATTATCATGCTTTCAGTCAAAAGTAACCCTAGGGGTATAATGGTAATTTTGCACCTAGGGTATATCAGTAATTTCCATACATAGGGGTATTCAAGTAATTTAACTATTCTTAGGGTTTTCATACATAGCATAGCCATTTACGTACGACCAGAAACACTCACCGCTTTTTCTTACCGAATTGGGCCCGTTGGCCTACTATCCCGTTTTTGGCCCATCAAGCCCAAAAACATCGAAATGCACAGAATCGTGCACTCTACAGTCTTATCACTTTAATCTACCATATACACCAAACTACTAATCTCACGAACATTCGCACACTCGCATGCTCTTAAAATGCCAGCTTTTCAGCATTTCAGCTTTTCGGCTTTTGCCGATCTAGTCTATAAGAGGGTGTCAGTTACACACTTGATTGCGATGATATGTTGACGAGATCCACACACGTACTACCTACAGTTGAATTACTAACACGTTAATCTAACTTATCTAAAATGAACTACGTAATAACCCCTTACCACATTCAGCCAAAGGCACCTTAGGCACTAGCGATCCTACCTTTGCCAAAGTTAGCGATTATGTTTAGATCCAGTCGCTCCACTTGTCCAAGCCTTCGACCAGCAGCCTTTAGATCCCACTATTATCAAAATAAAATAGTTATAACATCCCTTAGAGCTACATGCCCAAATCGACAACCCCCCTAACCTTTAGGGGTTTTGACTTTTTCGAAACTCGAAATAAGGATTAAGTTAAAAAACTTACCACCGGTTCCTTCTATCAATGACTCCAATTAACTTCTACTCGATTCTGACGCATATCTACCCCTCAAATGATAACAAAATTTGAGCCTTTAGTGATCTTAAAATTCAGCTATGACCCATGGCTATGCGTTTTCGGGTTTTTGTAACAGTAAAGAAAAGATGAGGTTTTGTAGTGGCTTTGTCGACAGAAACTTGGGGTTCAGAGGACAAGAGAATCGGTCAAGAAAATGAGGGAAAAATAAGAGGGTTTTGCCTAGAAGAAAACGGCACAAAAGAAATCAGGCCTTCGGGATTTCGGCTTCTTGAGGCAATCGACTATAGGCTTAAAACAATGGTAAGAAAGTAGTGTAGGGTAGAGTGGTGGAAGGATTCAGCTATGGAGAAAAGAAGAGGAGAAAGTAGATGGAGAGAAAAAGAAAAGAAGAGAAGAGGAGGAAGAATGGTCAGAAAAATGGCACAACTTACCCCTAATGCTGAACTTATACTGGCACTTAACCTTGCCAAAATTGCCCCCCCAAAGCACCCCTTGGCCGGCCAACTCTTGCTCCTCAAAAGTCCACCATTCGGCCAACACTGTTCTCCCTAATCATCTCCTAAATCCTCTCCCTTATCAGCTCCTAAATCCTATTCCTTATCAACTCCTAAATCCTATCCCTTATCAACTCCTAAATCCTCTCTTGACAGACTTTCACTTCAGTTCCACTGCTTACCTTTTATGTACATAAAAATTAATATTACTAATTTGCTTACCTTGCGACTCGAACCTTAGCTCTCCTTGGTCATCCACACGCCACCTCTAAATCCCCCCAAGTGGCGTCACATGCCAACTTACCACAGGCTTCCTTGTGTTTTATTTTACCCAATTAATACTTAAAAGCCCAATTAAGCAGAACCCCTTTTTCCTATGGAACTAAAATTAACTAAAGTTCCGAGTTTTAACTTAAGCTTGGGTCTTCTAGAGGCCCACTAACATAATTAACCTACGCCAAACAGACAAAACACAGGAAATTTTAAAAATTCATTGAAAATCATAGAAATCCCGAAAATCTCGAAAATTGAGGCGTTACAATACCTCTGGTGCTCATTATTGATTGTGTATTATATGTATTAACAATTTTATGAATCTGTTTATAGTTCCAGTGTTTATTAATGGTTATTTTATGAAAAGCAGTATCATTTGTTCAAAGTTTTGTTTTCGCAGATCGCAGTCTTACTACAATTTCAGTTTACCCTAAACAGAGTATTTCAGTACAGTCTATTGCCTATAGTAGTCTCAGTATTTTAGTTTAAACAAATAGTAGTTTTAGAGGACTTACAGAATCGGCGCCGGGGACTCGGTGTACCACACACTCAGTAAAACATTTCCAAGTATTTCAAATCATTTGAAATAGTGTTTTAAAATAAACCCAAATCCACAGCCGAGCTTTGTAGCCTGGCTCTGATACCACTAAATGTAAAACCCTAAACCCGGCCTAGACATTATAGCCGAACCTGGCGATGTCACATTAAAGTGTTTTTCGAAAAACATAATTTAGTTGAAAATTTGTTCTATATTTAGTAATTTTTATGTTTTTTAGATCCTTGTAGCTTAATCTAGCTAACCCATGGACTATTTTGTAAAAATGTTAAAGATTTTGAAACTTGCCATTGGTGAATTGTAAGTGTTCTTGAGATTAAATGATGAATTTGTGAGCTTGATTGTTAAATAGGACTATTTTATAAAGGAATTTTTGATATTTTTTAAGCTATGGACTAATTTAAGATTATGTAAAAATTTAGCATATCAATTTGTAAATTTTCAAATGATTAAGGGCTTTATAGAAGTGTTGTTAAATTTGATTTTGAGTATTAAGGGTTAAATGTGAAAATTTAAATAGTTTTGATTTTAAGAACTAAATTGAATAAAGCAAAAACGTTCAGGGAAAATTGTAAAATGAAATTTAAAGGTCACATGCATAGAAATGAGTTTGATAATGCATGTGAATTTGATAAATTGAATTTAATTATTATATAGATCAAGATTTGAATCATAAGGTGGATAACCAGGGAAAAGGAAAAATCGCGGATTAGTCTCTACGAGTTAACCAATAGCATATTTTAGGTAAGTTCATAGTATAAATAAATTTATTTATTTTATATAACTTGTTCTAATATGTTTTTGTTCAATTGTATTTGATGTTGAATTTAGATATTAAGTTGTAAATTTTAAAATGCTTACAATTAAGTACAGGTGAGAAAATAGATATTTGGTAGTTGATGAATATTTGGGATATTACAATTCTATGATATTGAAATGAACTTAGCTAATTGATAGCATGGGTACGAGTGTTATTCTGGAAGTGCCTCTATATTATAATCATAATAAACTCTATTAAAATGCTAGTGTGAACATAGTAAACGATTAGGATACGATTAACATACCAATAGGGCTAGAATGCGCGCTTGTACGGGATTGCACTTTGGTGCCTCTGATTGCACTTCAGTGCCTCTTTTAGCATTTCAATGCTCTATGGTGTGTTTTGGGGAACCTGAGTATCCAAGTCATGTTGTTATAATTCATTGGGCTATGAAAATTATGATTTGTCTTAAGATGATTTGTTATTTATGGTATTTATCCATTAAAAGGTGTGTATCAAAGTAAAATCATGCTAGAATGTTCTATTTGGCATCTATGCAATGAAATGTATATGTATATTATATTAAGGGTTTGGTAAAATCATTTATGAGCATGAATTATTTGATGAACTCATTCTATACTAATCATATGTATTCTCATAAATGATTGTCAAGTTTAATTAATCTAAGTTAAATTGTTTGCACATTGTTTAATTAAGGTAAGTTGATTTGAATTCCATATATGAACTTACTAAGATACTTAAGCTTACTCTGTTTATTCTGTATTTCTGTAGTTAAAGTTTTGCAGAATTGGTCGGGCAGATCAACTTTAGAGCTCACACTAACAAGCTTCTATTTCGGTTCTTTTTTATTTGGTTATTTCAGTGTTGTGGCATGTATATAGGGTTTTGATGTTGATGAATTTATAATTCTAGTCAGATTTGTAAGTTTGGTTAAAATTGATATGTAATGTTAAGATCATGCTTCATGTTAAATTTATGATGAATGTAGAGATATTTCTTGAAATATCATGTTGGCTTTACTTTGTGAAATAATGCTTTATGCCATTGGACTGGTAAACATAAGTTGGTATTTGATATATTGATAAGGTAGTTTCTTATTTGATGTCTTAATTGGTGATCTGTTGTGGAAACTGTCATTATGGTTTTGGTAACCTATGATTTTGGGATAGAACATATTTGCTTTTGAAAGTGGTATAAATGATTGATTTTGCCATATGGTATTTGGAATTTTATTGATGATTGAATGAGATCAACATATTGAATATATCTTTGGCTTGAATAATTGTTGTTTATGGTTGAATTGTGGTGCTAATGAGTGCATATTGGTTAGGCACATAGGTTGATTGTGAATTGGCATATTTTGGCATGTTTTGGCACATTTTCAATATGTAACACCTCTTACCTGTACATGAGACCGGGACCTGGTCCGAGGCATTACCAGACATGTACTCGGACATTTACAAAAAATACGGCTATAAAATTTCATTTCAATATAAAACCAATCAAACAACATCTTAATGTCCCTATTATGGGCCTACGAGGCCCTAAACATACATTGGGTACAGTCCAGAACTAAACCGAGAACTTGCAAAGTTCTTGGAAAATTTTCTAGATTAAGTCTCACACACTCGTGTGGAGGCAATGCACACACAAGTGTGCTTTGGGACATGCTCGTGTGCTTTGGGACACGCCCGTGTCCCCTAATGTGTCGAATTCATTGAATTTATTTTCTATTTCGAACCAACAGGGGTTTTCACACAGCCAAGCACATGCCTGTGTCCCTGACTCGTGTACTTCACACGACCTAGACATCCTTGTGTGGTCGCCCG
Source organism: Gossypium hirsutum (assembly GCF_007990345.1). NCBI lineage: Eukaryota > Viridiplantae > Streptophyta > Magnoliopsida > Malvales > Malvaceae > Gossypium > Gossypium hirsutum. Next base: position 56,906,996 of record NC_053428.1, read on the forward strand.
TATCCAAAAACTAGAGCATTCTATTTATGATGTCAACATGGATTTAAGGGCACACAGCTAAGACACACGCCAGTGTGCTAGGCTGTGCCCTCCACACAGTTGAGACACATGGCCATGCCTTTACCTGTGTGTTTACTACCATGCATTCTGACTTAAATATTTTAGGTACAGGGGACACACGAACGGACTACATGCCCATGAGGCTATCCGTGTGTCACACATGGCCTATACACATGCCCGTGTGTTTACCCATGTAGACCTTATTAGGCTATTTTCCAAGCCTTTGGTCACCCTCTAATACTCATATCCACTTATAGTTTTCAATAAAATATAACATGGTCAAAATATACTCTTAACTGACCTTAATATACCTCATTGCATGTAAACCTCATCTCATCAGTTTTTATACATGCAAGGTTATCCCTTTTATATTAAGGATTTCCATGACTTGTAACTCAATTAAGCTTGGCTCGTTATCTTAACTCATTGCCAAATTGTGGCCTAACCACCCCATGTGATTTGGTCATATTATCTATAACTAATTTGTAACACACCATATTTAATCATTGCAAGAACGTTGGAACATAACATGCACAATTTGGTAGGTCATAACCTACACCAAAATGAGCCAATTCCCATGGCCATATACAAGTGAATATGTATACTTTTATAAGCAGTCATATTGGCTAAAAAAATGACACATATAACAAAATAACAAAAGCTCTATACATGCCATTGAACAAAATAAGAGTATCTATATACCAAAGATAGACAAGATGATAGTGTGTTGATTCTCCAACCGTCTCTCAATCTTCGCGAGTCTACGAGCTCTGTAAGACAGGGAAAAAAGGGGGTAAGCATTTACATGCTTAGTAAGCCCAAATAACTGGAAAGTAAACTTATCGATTAATTAGCATACATCTATATTAGGCAATAAGACCAACAAGCATGAAGTAATTTCCCTATCACATGCACTTAATCAACAAGTTAGTCCCATAACAATACACCATGTAATTTGTCTTAGATGTGCTCATCATCCAACATTTTCATTTTTATATATCTCATGTTAATCCCGTTGAGTTTCTCGAAAATCTCGATGGATTATCCATTTACCGTCAAGTCATAAGAGCGATCATATCAAGTACATCGCGAACCTCACATTATACGGCAGGATTACCAATCTAGGCTAAATCCCTCGTAATCTAAACTCATAGGGTGATGTCAGGATTACCAGTCCAGGATAAATCCCTTATAGCGACAAACAACTTAATGAGCTCGAATCTCAATTACCAGTCCAGGCTAAATTCAGACCCTAATCGGATTACCCGTTCGGGCTAAATCCACAATGCACACATATTCTTCGGGAGGCTCGATCACTCAAGGAACACATGTCCGGGTTAGATCCTTTTCTATATTTTAGATCAACGGATTACCCATCCAAGCTAAATCCTTTTCTGCAACACATGTAGGATCTTAAGTTATATAAGCCAAGGTTTATCCATCGAATTTCCCTTTTTACTTCAACCGGGACATTTATTCTCATATCGTTATTATTAACACATTTCATGGATTTTCATGCCATTTTTATAACCAATTTTCATACATTCATAAAACATGCAATTAGAAATATTAATAGTTTACTTAAAGTTATTCGAACTTACCTGGTACTCGTTTTGGTTTCGCGTTTCGATTATTCTGAAACCTTTCATTTTCCTCGATTGGCCTCAAAAATTTGTTCCTTGGGGTCTATAACAATAAAATTGAATCATTAATACCTCACATTATTCTTTTCAAGCCTAAATTACACCTCCAGACAAAATAACCGTTTTGCCCCTAACTTTTCACATTTTTACAATTTAGTCCTTAGGCTCGTATGATGAAATGCATGAAATTTCTACATTACCCAAGCCTAACCGAAAGTTTTTCCCTCTTATGGCAGCCACATTTTCCATTATTTCACATTTCTAACACATATTTTGTACCTTTTGCAAAAAGGTCGTTTTGGGGTTTTTTCATGAAAATTACCTAGGAAAAGATGTTTAACACACATCCAACTTTCATATTACTCCATAAATCATCAAAGACTAATCATGTCACACATGGTTCACTTTACCTACATGAACCCTAACTCAAAATATGGGTAGAAATGGAGAGAGTAAGCTATTGGAATTTCAAAAATATGAAGAAAATTAAAAACGGGGCTTGGGAGCACTTACTATTGAGCTTGAAAATGTTGAAAACCCTAGCTACGGAGGGCTTGAGAAATCCGGTTGGATGAGGGAGAAGAATAGCTGATTTTTGCATTTATTTTCCCATTTTATTTCATTAATTAGCCAAATGACCAAAATGCCATTGAGCCCTTTATTTCTAATTTTATCCATACATGTCCATTTTTGTCCAAAAACTTGGAAATTGGGAAAATTTCTCTTTAAGACCTTCTAATTAATAATCTAAAGCAATTTCATACAAATTGCTTCTAGAATCCAAGTTTTACAATTTATTCAATTTGGCCTTTATTCTCCAATTGAACACTTTACTCATAGAATTTCTTCATGAAACTTTAACACATGCATATTCTCATATTCTGGACCTCATAATAACCATAAAACAAACATTTCAACGTCAGATTTGTGGTCTCGAACTACTATTCCAACTAGGCCCTATTTTGGGATGTCACATTTCTCCCTCCTTTTAGGGACTTGATACGTGATATTCGCGAAAGGTTTTAAATATTTATAATTAATCTGTGACAGCCCTAATGTGACCCTAGTCGGAAAGTGGTTTCGGGACCACAAGACCGAGTCGTAAAATAATTAATTGCTATATTCTATGCTTATTATGTGTGAACATGAGTATGTGGAAGTTTCATTCCCTAATTTTACCAATTGCATGAGAAATTGCTAATAGGGATATATTTGAGACATGGTGAAAATATGATAGTCCAATTTAAAATGGTCTATTAGTGCATGTACCAAAAAGAGTGGACTTGCATGTCAAATAGACCATTTTTGAATGTGAATGGCCGGCCAACACGCATGCATTATGGTGTTCCCTTGTCTTCATTTTTTTTATATTTGGTGGGAATTATGTATAATAAATTTATATTAGTAAGTGGTGATAAAAACAAAGTTCCATCATCTTTTCTATCATCTTGCCGAAACCATAAGGAAAAGAAAAGAAAAATGGAAGCTAGGACATTCGGCCAAGTGAGTTTATAGATTAAGGTATGATATCATGTGGTTCTTTTGGCATTTTTTTTGTGAAGTTGAGTTGTTTTGATGCTCATAACATGACCCATGTGTTGATTTTTGAGTTGTGTTGCAAGAAACCTTTGGTTATGTTCTTATATGCCAAATTGATGATGTTTTGTAGTATGTGATTTGAAATGGTTATAGATGAATATGAACTAAGAAACATGTATTATTGAGTAAGTAGAAGATAGAATGGGGTTTAAATGGGAGGTTCATTTGATTTATTTTTGTCCTTGTATGAAAAGTGGTTCTTTGTTAAGGCCGAATGAGTCATGCTAGATTAGTTGAAAAGAATGTTCATGTTATGAGGTAATTTGAATAATTGACCGAAACATGGAAGGAAGGGCAAGATTTATAAATTATGTTTGAGGGTGAAAGGAATAATGAAAGTTGTATTAAGTTTAATGTGCATACTTTAGTCTAAGTGTTGAGGAGTGTTCGGCTAAGATAGTTGAAATGTGGGTGTTGCCGATTTTTAAATCTAGATTATGGGAGTGGCTATAATGGGCATTAAGATGTTGAACTTAAGAAATTAGAAGTAAATGAACTTGATAGTATTTAAGAGATAGAGGTGATAGATTAATGTTGCACATTCGGCTATGGTTAGGCATGTTGATGATCTTATCTTGATTTAGATAATTAGGCATAAAAGGGTGGTAAAGGGGATGAAATTGTCGAATGATTAGTTGGGTAACAAAAGAAGCATTCGGCCATCACTTGAGAGCTTGTGTGATGTTGGGTTTAAAATTAGCAAAGGTAACTTACCTAATGCATGTGCATGTGTGATTAGATTTTTGATGATATGGTAGTTGCATGAGGTTATTAGCCGAATATACTAACATACATATACATGTGAAATTGGATTGTAAATATTTAGCAAGGTGGTTAAACTAGTTAAATTATTGATTAAGCTCAAGGAGTTAAAGGAGGTGAATCGAGCAAAGGCAAAGAAAAGGTCATCGAGTAGCCGAGTTGGAACCGTCTTACCCAACACGAGGTAAGTCATTAAGCATATAGTTGGTATTAATTCAAATGGTCATAACGTTTATGTAATGATGCTGAATGGAATGAATAAATATATATATGCATGTACGTATGTGATGATGAAAGTGTTGAATGAAAAGAAAAGAGGTGAGATGTATTGAGTTGTTGATCTCGGCACTAAATGTGCGAGTATAAACATTTATGACCACGAGATTGGCGCTACGTGTGCGGGTTTAAATTGTGCAGCACTAAGTGTGCGAATTGACTATGTAGCACTAAGTGTGCGAGTTTGACTATGTAGCACTAAGTGTGCGAGTTGACTATGTAGCACTAAGTGTGCGAGTTTGATTATGTAGCACTAAGTGTGCGAGTTGATTATATAACACTGAGTGTGCGGACTTAATATATATTCTTGAATCATTATGGACACTAAGTGTGCGACGCTATTGAGTCGATCACGGACAGCGGATCGGGTAAGTGTCTTGAGTTCATGGCTAATAGGTGCTATGTCTATACTTGGTGTTGAGCTTGGTAAGTTTGAACCTATGTGACAAATATACTTGAAGTCACGTACATGAAATTTATCGTAGAATGGGTGAAAGGCCGTTTAGTTGTATGTTGGTAACGAAAATAAAATGATTTATGAAAATGCCTCGAATATCCTATTGATGAGTATGTGGATTGTGAATGCATAAATTGGTATGAAATTAAACCGATAGGTCGGAGGAACTATGGTATGGTTCGGAATGGATGGAGTAATTAGCCTCGTTCCATTTTGTTTTCTCTTGTGATAATGTTATTGATGGATGGTAGTGCATAGCTTATGACTTACTGAGTTATAAACTCACTCGGTGTTTCCTTGTCACCTATTCTAGGTTTCTTGGACACATCTCTTTTTGCGTGGTCGGGCCGTCATCGAAGTCATCACACCGGATAGCAAGTTTTGGTACTTTCTTCTTAGTCGGCTTAGGAGAATATTTCGGCATGTATAGGCTATTATGTTGTGTTTGAACTTTAGTATGTAAACTTTAAGCCATGCGAAAATGGCATGAATGTTCGATTGAGTTGGATCAAGGAGTAGGCATGAAATGGACCTAGTTACTTTCGTAACAGATGCTGGCAGCAGCAGTGACATGAGATTGAAAAATCACTAAAAAATAGTAGGAGTGGAATTAATTGATGAATAAATTATGTATTCGAAGCTCGATGAGTCTATTTTCATATAGAAGCAACGAAAAGATCATATGGACAGTATGTTAAGAGATATTCAGGTTCTCGTGAGACAGGGCCAGAACGGTTTTTGGATTCCCTGTTCCGACTTTGGAAATTCATTATAAATCAACCAGAGATAATTAGGAGTCATACCATATATGTATAGATTCCTCTCTGAGTCTAGTTTCTATAGAAACAAACGGCATCAGTGTTGAAACTCTGTGCAGGTAGATATCCAAGTCGTAATGCACAAAGGTCAATGTAGTCGATCCCTGTAACATGGGAGACTTTGACTAATAAACTGTACTAATTGGTCCGACCAAAAATTCTAGAAAAAAATGTGTATACGGGCATATGAGTCTATTTTCAGGGAAAATTTACGGGACTGGATTTCGAGTTTCAGAACTCGAGATATGATTTTTTTAGCGACTAGTACGCGGACTGGCAGCTTGTCTGGAAAATTTTTTTTTAAGTGGGTTGAAGTCTGTTAACACCTCGTGTTCGACTCCGGCGACGGCCTCGGGTTCGGGGTGTTACATTTGATTGGTATCAGAGCTATGGTTTAGTCGGTTCTAGGACTACCATAGCACGTATGAGTCTAGCTATACATGCCGAATGTTAATGTTTAACTGTGTGATGACTTCTGACGGTTAAAATTTATGTTTTGATTAGTAAATGGATCCCGGTGTAGAGAGAACCTTGGCGGATGACATTGAAAGTGTAGCGGCTGCTCCTGCACAAGGGACGCCGCCTGTTGAACCTCAGTCATCTGCGAATAATCAAGGTGAGGGGGCTAAACAAGCCTTCTTTACCATGATGAATGAATGGGTCGCGCAGTATGCTCGAACCAATCCGGCTGTCCAACAATTCCCGAATTTGAATAATCCACCCCCGAAGCCAGTAATGCCATCAGTTACTGATCCTGTGAGGCTGAGTAAGCCACCTGTAGACTTGATTAGGAAGCGCGGGGCTGAGGAGTTCAGGGCCATAGTTACTGATGATGCTGAAAGGGCCGAGTTCTGGCTTGATAACACCATTCGGGTGTTTGATGAACTGTCATGCACACCCGATGAATGTCTAAAGTGTGCTATATCCTTGTTGCGGGACTCAGCCTACTATTGGTGGAGGACCCTGATTTCCATAGTCCCAAACGAACGAGTAACTTGGGACTTCTTTCAGACAGAATTTCGAAAGAAATATATTAGTCAACGGTTCATTGATCAAAAGCGTAAGGAATTCTTGGAACTTAAGCAAGGCCGTATGACAGTATCTAAATACGAACATGAATTCGTAAGACTCAGTAGGTATGCCCGGGAGTGTGTAGCTGATGAGGTTGCTATGTGCAAAAGATTCGAAGAAGGATTGAATGAAGATTTAAAGCTACTAATGGGTATTTTGGAAATAAAAGAATTCGTAACACTAGTCGAACGAGCCTGCAAGGCGGAAGAACTTGGAAAGGAGAAGAAGAAGGCTGAATTTGAGGCTAGAGACTATCGTAAAAGATCGACGGGTAAAGCTCCATTCTCAGCCGTAAAGAAGTTCAGGGAGGACACTAATAAGTCGAGGACGACTGCGGGAATTTCCATCAGAGCAAGACCATCGACGGACTCCCGAGCTACTTCGGTAGCTAGTGTGGGCAATAATCGTCTAGAGAAACCTGAATGTCCCCAATGTGGAAGACGACACATAGGTGAATGTTGGGGTAAGACTATTAACAGGGCCTGTTACGAATGCGGTTCGAAGGACCACTTCATTAGAGATTGCACGGAGCTTGATGAGAAGAATAAGATTCAAGGTGCAAGACCTAGTGGAGTGACAACTAGAGGTAGACCACCGAGAATTTTAGGAGGTAGGGGTGGTAGTCAGAGAGAGACCTCTGATACGGCTGTTCGAGCCGAGAACCGTACTCCTGCTAGAGCATATGCCATTCGCGCACGAGAGGAGGCATCCTCCCCTGACGTCATCACTGGTACCTTTACTCTCTTTGATACTAATGTGATTGCATTGATTGACCCTGGCTCTACTCATTCATATGTATGTGAAACCTTAGCATCCAGTAAGACTCTACCTGTTGAGTCTACTGAGTTCGTAATTCGGGTGTCAAATCCCTTGGGTCGTTACGTGCTTGTCGACAAAGTGTGTAAGAGATGTCCCCTAGTAATTCGAGGTTCTTGTTTTCCGGCGGACTTGATGCTTTTGCCGTTTGATGAATTTGATGTTATTCTTGGTTTGGATTGGTTGACCGCGCATGATGCGGTTGTGAATTGCAAAAGTAAGACTATCGATTTGAGGTGCGCAAATAACGAGATAATCCGACTTGAGTCTGCGGACTTAAGGGGGTTGCCAGCTGTAATATCAGCAATGTTGGCCAGAAATATGTAAGAAAAGGGTGCGAAGCATACCTTGCGTATGTACTTGATGACAAAGAGTTAGAAAAGAAACCCGAATCTGTGCCGGTGGTTTGTGAATACCCGGATGTGTTTCCTGAAGAGTTACCAGGTTTGCCACCTGTTCGGGAGATAGAGTTTGGTATTGAGCTTGTACCTGGAACTACGCCAATTTCGATAGCTCCGTATCGTATGGCACTAACCAAGTTAAAAGAATTGAAAGCTCAATTGCAAGAGTTGACGGATAGAGGTTTCGCTCGACCGAGTTTCTCACCTTGGGGTGCACCAGTATTGTTCGTGAAAAAGAAGGACGGAACCATGAGGTTGTGCATTGACTATCGTCAACTGAATAAAGTGACGATAAAGAATAAGTATCCGTTACCACGTATCGATGATTTGTTTGACCAACTGAAGGGAGCCTCAATGTTCTCAAAAATAGATCTGAGATCGGGCTATTATCAGTTGCGAATTCGAGAATCGGACATACCCAAAACTGCCTTCAGGACGAGATATGGTCACTACGAGTTCTTAGTGATGCCGTTTGGGCTCACTAATGCCCCTGCGGTATTTATGGATTTGATGAATCGGATCTTCAGACCATATTTGGATCGGTTCGTAGTTGTGTTCATTGATGACATCTTGGTCTATTCAAGAGATGAGATCGAACATGCTGAACACTTGAGATTAGTGTTGCAAGTTTTGCGGGATAAGAAGTTATATGCTAAGTTCAGTAAGTGTGAGTTCTGGTTAAGAGAGGTTAGCTTCTGGGTCATGTGGTATCCGCATCGGGTATTCGAGTTGACCCGAACAAAATCTCAGCCATACTTAACTGGAAACCTCCGAGAAGTATTACTGAGGTTCGGAGCTTTTTGGGACTCGCCGGTTATTACCGACGATTTGTCAAAGGTTTCTCGATGATAGCCACACCAATGACGAAGCTACTTCAAAAGGATGCTAAGTTTGAATGGACGGAGAAATGTCAGAAAGGCTTCGATCAACTAAAAACTCATTTGACTGAAGCTCCAATTTTAGTGCAACCCGAATCAGGCAAAGAGTTTGTCATTTATAGTGACGCATCCCTACTCGGGTTGGGTTGCGTATTGATGCAAGAAGGTCGAGTTGTGGCCTATGCGTCGAGACAATTGAAGCCACACGAGAGAAATTATCCAACCCATGATCTCGAGCTAGCCGCCATCGTATTTGCTTTGAAAATATGGCGACATTATTTGTTTGGCGAAAAGTGCCATGTATTTTCGGATCACCAAAGTCTCAAATATTTAATGACTCAAAGAGACTTAAATCTGCGACAAAGACGTTGGCTTGAGTTGTTGAAAGATTACGAGCTTGTCATTGATTACCACCCGGGAAAGGCTAATGTGGTTGCGGATGCCTTAAGCCGAAAATCGTTGTTTGCTTTACGAGCGATGAATGTGCACTTGTCTGTTCTACCCGATAATGTATTAGTAGCTGAATTAAAGGCCAAACCATCATTGATTCATCAAATTAGTGAAGCTCAGAAAGTCGACGATGAATTGGTTGCAAAACGGGCTGAATGTATTCCGAATATGGAATCCGAATTTCAAATTGATGATGACGATTGTTTGAGGTTCAGAAGTCGGTTGTGTGTTCCAAGAAATTCAGAACTCATTTCGATGATTCTGAATGAAGCTCATTGTAGCCGAATGTCAATTCACCCGGGGAGTACGAAAATGTACAACGATTTGAAACGACGGTTTTGTGGCATGG